>NC_091125.1:141291620-141526620 GCF_040183065.1 Periplaneta americana | reverse complement strand
GAAGGATTTGTCCTGAGAGCAGTCTTCGCAGAAATGCGGTTTATTGGAAATAGTTATTTTGGAACTCAGAAAATGTAGCCTAAATTGTGAAATATAATTTGTATTGTGTATGCAGAGTTATCGATAAATACAATTTCTCTAGTAAGTACTTGAAATTAAGAGCTATCTAGGCTACCTAAGAAAATTTAGAACAAAGTATTTTCTGAGTTCATGAAGCAGTGTTCTTGATATAAACAACAACAGCAATAAAAATAATAATAATAATAATAATAATAATAATAATAATAATAATAATAATAATAATAATAATGTGTGTTAGTGCGCCCTAGTGCCGTCTTACGTGAACACGACAGTAAAGTCTACGAGAAATTGTACCCCTCCTCCGGTTGATTCTGGTAGTTTCCCCTCCCTTCCACTTTTCTACCTACTCTCTCCGAGCCTCCGCAGTTCTAGGCTGACACTTAAATGACCCCAAGACGTGTTTCGCCTTTTCAACCACTACGCAGTCTGCGAGAGGACTCCGATACGTGAACATCTACAATTACGAAGATCCACGATGACACTATTGTGGTTACTGAACATCGCTGTTGTTCTCACAGCAGTGAGTTGGACTGAGAGCGCTCAGCCGGACCGAGTTGTTTGTTACTATGACAGCCGTTCGAGAACAAGAGAAGGTAGGCTAATGTAGCAAAATAGTTACTGCATTGGAATTTTAAAGTAGATAATCAATTCCATCGTTGAAGATAAGCTTTATGGAACACAGTTAACAAACTGTCACTGAATAAAAAGTTGTAAACAGTGGATTATAGAAATCTTCGGTGATGCACACTTGTTTTTCGGGGCCCATTAAGAGATACCCTTCAGCAAACCTATGTATTGGCATTAACCACTAAAGGTTTTTTTCACATCATTAGGCGTGGCTATTCATTTTGAAGTTACATTCTTTATCATCATCATCATCATCATCATCATCATCATCATCATGGCATAGGCCCATCGGCCCATTCCGTCTCCATACCTCCATCGAATTTTAGTTGGTTATTTAACGACGCTGTATCAACTACTAGGTTATTTAGCGTCGATGATATTGGTGATAGCGAGATGATATTTGGCGAGATGAGGCCGAGGATTCTCCATAGATTACCTTGCATTCACATTACGGTTGGGGAAAACCTCGGAAAAAACCCAACCAGGTAATCAGCCCAAGCGGGGATTGAACCCGCGCCCGAACGGAACTTCAGACCGGCAGGCAAGTGTCTTAACCGACTGAGCCACGCCGGTGGGTTTGAAGGAATTTTATCAGATAAGTCTTTGATATACAATATATTAATTATGGTCATTAGGTTAAGGTTTTAATTATTATTGACAATAAGGGCACATGATATATAAAATGAAGGGTACACGGGAAAAACAAACAATGTCACAATGAAGTTAAGGGTGATGTCATTATTTAATTCACTGTATTACTACAAACTTCAGTGTTATTTTTACCAAAAGTGGTAAAGGAGAATTAAGACCACGGATACACTCATCATTTCCGTCATTTCATGTAGAAACATCAATAAATTTTGCAGTAATATACTGAAATAGATCACTATCTCACCTTTAATGGAAATGTGACATTGTTCGTTTTTCCCGTGTACCCTTCAAATAAGAGATTATTACATTGTATTCCAATCATGTATCTGATGATGTCGTTTGGTACGACGAAAACGTTAATACTTAGAATAAATATGTAATATAAAGGTTCACACCTAGCCTATATACCGGTACAAAATGTTAAATCATTGACGGAAAATATCAAATCATTTATTCAATATTGGAAAGCTATCTTCGGAAAGTGCTCTTCCTCCATCCTATCTAGGTGATGCAACATCCATTTACAGTACTTTGATAATCCTTCACTGGTTGATTTAATTCTTCTATTTGAAGTTCATTTTTTCTCATTTCTTCTTTTCTTCTATGTTCAAGTCGTGAAATTCCTGCTCCTGATCGCAGAAACCTCATGTTTCTACGCCGTATAGGAGTAGGTATTGGTAATGCAACTGATTTATACAACTCGCTATAACTTCATATGTATCTTTTCTTATTTTGTTTCCTAAATCTGCTGTGAAAATATCTGAAAGTTACAATTTATAAAACAGTTATATTACCGGTCGTTCTGTATGGTTGTAAAACTTGTACTCTCACTTTGAGAGAGGAACAGAGATTAAGGGTGTTTGAGAATAAGCTGCTTAGGAAAATATTTGGGGCTAAGAGGGATGAAGTTACAGGAGAATGGAGAAAGTTACACAACGCAGAGCTGCACGCATTGTATTCTTCACCTGACATAATTAGGAACATTAAATCCAGACGTCTGAGATGGGCAGGGCATGTAGCACGTATGGGCGAATCCAGAAATGCATATAAAGTGTTAGTTGGGAGGCCGGAGACGTAGATGGGAAGAAGATATTAAAATGGATTTGTGGGAGGTGGGATATGATGGTAGAGACTGGATTAATCTTGCTCAGGATAGGAACCAATGGCGGGCTTATGTGAGGGCAGCAATGAACCTCCGGGTTCCTTAAAAGCCAGTAAGTACCAGTAAGTAAGGATTTTTCAGACAATAATATCACGAAAAAGTTCAGTAATTATTCAAGTACCACAACGAAAGTGGAATAGAAATCCATCATCATTCTTGTTTAGTACTTACGAATGAAGCTAAACAGTAATACATGAGTAATTTAGAGTACCGTACTGGTAATTTAGAAATAAGTGAATTTTCAAAGTCATAAGCCAACAGTTTAATGTTTCAAATTTTGTGTTAACGATGCAGGAACGGGCAAGATGGAGGCACCTGCAGATATCGAGGCTGCTCTCCCTACTTGCACTCACTTGGTGTACGGATATGCTGTCATTGATAGTTCCAACCACAAACTAGTTCCCCTGGACGAGTACCAGGAGCTCGACTCTGGCAAGGGCTACTATCGCACTGTGACATCACTCAAGAAGCGGTATCCAGGACTCAACATCTTGCTGTCCGTGGGTGGGCAGGCTGATCCCGACAAGGAGAAGTACAACGAAGTGGTAAGATACTGCAAACTGTGGTGGTTATCAGCTTGTATTATCTTAAGTTCATTCTACTTGTATCATTTCCCTTTTTCGGTACTTCTTGACAGTGATGAATATGAGAGAGATGGCCTGAGATGAGAAATTTACTTCCAATGGAAATTAAATTCTTACCTAGAAATAATTTTAAAGAACTACAATCAAATATTCATTGTTCCTGATATATAAGTATATTACTCTTTGTACGACTCAATAATCAGATGGATTTCAGTAGGAGCCTTTCAGTACCGGTATGTTCATCCAGAGTAAACCAATTCACAACACACTGCCTCTCTCAATCACAAGAATATTGAAAGAGCGTCAAAGTCTTATTTTAGAACACTATTAATCCAATTTATTCATTACTTAGGCCCTAATAATAATAAGGTGAATCTTTCTTATGTCTCGGCCACTACAGGAACTTGATAAAATACCTTGAAAATGTCTTGGATTTATAGTATTGGTTAATAGAAAGTGGGTTTCAGTGTTGCCAACATAGTAATAATACTACACACCTAATTCAACCTAACCTAACGTTTCTCATAATACTACACACCTAATCAAACCTAACCTAACCTGTCACATAATACACACCTACTCAAACCTAACCTAACCTGTCATATAATACTACATAACTGTAGTAACTCCTCACATTTAGCATCATTTCGTTTTCATGTATTGCCTGCTCTGCCAATCGTGTCGGTTTCCATCTAGTGGAAGTGGATCGTACTAATACTACTACTAATTTGAAGAAGAAATTTTACAAGTTTCGTGATATACTAAATGTGTTAATGTAGTAATAATTCTCTATATATGGCACAATAAGATTTGAAATGTGTTGTGGTTGTGATAAAAGTATTGAAAATTGGTTAATAGCTCCACATTGGCAGTGACAAAAGTGTGCAATATTCGTTCAGTGGCTGGTGGATGCTCTAGATTGACCAAGAATAATAATAATAATAATAATAATAATAATAATAATAAAAATAATAATAATCACAGTAATAATAATAATAATAATAATCACAGTAATAATAATAATAATAATGACAATAATAATGATGATGATGATGATAAACAAAATAACATTTTTAAAGCTATTTTCTCAGAATTTAATTAACTTCTTTCTCACATTCTTTCATTAATGTTACCATTCGAGATCATTGTTTTTCATACGACAGAAATGTTACATGGATATGTTAACAAAATTAATGTCCGTCTTCTTCAGCTTGAGAGCGAGGACAAGAGGAAGGCGTTTGTAAGTTCGGCTAGAACTCTGCTTCGTCAATATGCTTTTGATGGTCTGGATCTTGCCTGGCAGTTTCCTGAAATCCGCGTGAAGAAGGATCGAGGTACATTCGGTGAGTGTCTGTGGATATGACAGACGACTTTGATATTCGTATGAATAACAAAATGTTCACATATTAAGAGGAGAAAAGTTACTGTTCGACCGAGTGGTTATGTCGCACGGTTGGCAAAACGATGGAAGTGAAAGTAACTTACTTTACAGAGATCTTTTCTTAAAATTATTTTAAACTGCTTGTATAATATTACGTAGACTTCTAATTCCGAACAACAAATATTTTCATGAACGAGCCTAAAATTCCAGCCATTAGCCTTTACAGAGAGGCCAGTAGAAACGAGTGGGGGAAATCGAGATGCGACATAGCCACTTGGTCGGACAGTAACTGTAGTGCAACGTGAAGCATACTTCATAAATAAGTTATCTGATTTATTTGATCATTTCTTGTTATGAAATCATTATGCACTTTCTCCAAATCTACTGGCTTTGCAGCCTTCTTGTGGAAATATAGAAGACTCACAGAATTTAATCTCTGCTGTCCCATAGTTGACAAATACATCTTCAATCTCTTAAGATTTGAGAAAGACCTGTGCACTGTTGACATTGACACGGGAATTGTCATCATAGTTTTCAAAAACTTCAACAGTTCTGAAATCAAACTCCTAAGATGAACTTCTTGCTTGAAGTGATTGATAATGTTCTCTATAATATCAACAACTTTTCCTTCACTCCCAAATTATAACTGCCCAGTTTCCAACACGAATTTGAAAGATTCTGTTTCAAATTGTGAAACCAAACAATTGACAATTCTAGCTGACTTAAAGGAATAGACTTCTGTACCTCTGTTCCACTGAATCAAACTGCTCTGGTGAATTGTCTTGAAAATCATCTTATCTTTTGAAAATCTTTCTCCTCTGAGCAATCGAAGTGAATGAACTTTTGCAGGTTTGTTTTCTCTTGCCTTGGCGCAAATTTCTTGCGAACCATTTTCAGAAATGTATGATTATGATCTTTTTCGCAGGTGTACAAATGCTGAAACTGATTATTTCAAAAGAAATTCAATGTAAACATACATATATTCTAATGATATTAACATATGAAAGTTGCGATTGAAGTTAGATTCAACCTTCCAAATGTTGTTTCTACATCCTTCACTATCAACAGAAAAGTTCAAAGTTATTTAATTATTTATGTTTTCCCTGTACCTGTTTCTTCGTGTAGCTTACATGTTTGTAACATATTTACTTGTTATATTTTTACTTGAAGCATATTTACTTTAAAACAGCGTCACGGTGGTCCAGTGGGTAGAGCACTGGACTTATTATCTTGTGGACTTGGGTTCGATACCTGGCATATTTTATAACTAAGTAGTGTCGGCAAGTCCGTAGTTCAAGTAACACAGGCGTTTTCTCCAGGAGCTCTAATTTACCTGTGGCATCCCAATAAATCTCCATCATCATCTCATCTCATCACGGGTGTAGCGTCAGTGAATTGGTATACACAGCTGACTTCATATGAGTGAATGACTAAGAGTCAAGTATCTGCAATTAGTATAAAAAAAATAAAAAGAAAAAAGAAACTTTGAAACAGTAGAATTGTTGTTGTTTAGTCAACTGTCAGGAGAGAGGTTTGAACCTCATAAGTTACACCAACTAGACATCACTCATGAGGCAACTAAAACAGAAGACAACGAGATAGAGTGGCCAGTTCCTTTCCCCGCGCCATTGCATACATCACCAATTAGATACATATTGCACTAATCAGACTTAAAATGTACACAAACAATTGTTCTTTCTCTGACCATATCGTCAAGTGAGATGTACTGCCTGATAATACGTACATATCAGCCAGAACCTCAATCAGAGGTAGACAGTGTTTACAGTTCGTTTGGGAATGCTACACATTTTTGCAGTCAGATCTTAAGATTTTCTAAAATCAGTTGTGGCAATTTCCGCAAGATCTTTAAAAACATTACATACATTGTAAACGGTATTTTTGTTGTGACTTAGCAAATCAGATTATCCTACTCGTTTGCCTTTTTAATTGATGTCCTATATATAACAGATGATTCAGGCTCATCCTCCATAATGTCAAAATAAGCAATAATTAAATTAGCTAAATATTGAGATGGTTGGGACACGTCACAAGGATGGAAACAACAAGGAAAGTGAAGATTGTCTCCAGTAACAACCCAGATGGAACCAGATTAAGAGGAAGACCGAGAACAAGATGGTGGAACTGTGTACGAGTGGATGTGAATAGATTAGGAATAAGGAATTGGAGGGAGTTGGCGATGGATAGAGAAGGATGGAAGAGAGCCATAGAGGAGGTTAAGGCCCACCTGGGCTGTAATACCAAATAAGAAGAAGAAGAAATTAGCTAAATAAAAATGTAAAATAATAAAACAATTAATACAGTAGACACGAATTTAAAGAGAAATGACTCTGTACAATTAACGCAATACCGGTACTGCTTTCAATATGGCTATCTGTAAAAGACTGATGTTTTCGTTATACATATATAGCACCAGCATTTGACACGGCATGACCTATGCTGATTGAAGACGTGCGTGAGCTGGATTAGAGATAACACTCCCATTCGCAACAGCGCACGAAATTTTAAGAATCGCGGGGAAGCAGCAGAGGATATTGCAGTTGACCTTCAGATGCATATTTTGGTGATGGGGAGTATAGTCAGACTTCAGATGCATCAAACAATTGTTCTTCCTCTGACACATATCGTCAAGTGAGATGTACTGCCTGATGATAGATGCACTTATGAGCCAGAACCTCAATCAGAGGATATATATATATATATATATATATATATATATATATATATATATATTTCTCATTTTCTTGTTACTCGTTCATTTATTAGTTTATGGTTTGCAGATGTTTACTTATGTATGGGTACTTATTTCATTTCATTGGATTATATATTGAGGTTAGATTTGTCAGATTTGTCGTAATGAAAACAGAAGCAATATAATATAGGACGTACAAATGGTTGTCGTTACTAGCATCATGTTATAATTCCACTGATTGTTTTTCTTGTACGTGTAGGCTCTCTCTGGCATAGCCTCAAGAAGACAGTTGGCCTTGCACACAGTCACAAGGATGAAAAGGAGGAGGAACATCGCACTGGTTTCACAGCTCTTGTGAAAGACTTGAAGTCTTCTCTGAAGCCCGATGGCCTTCTGTTGACAGCAGCCCTTCTGTCCAACGTTGACCCTGCAGTAAGTACTGAAAACTCAATTCACGTTTATATGTATATGTCAGAGACTCTGAAGATGAGCTCGGAAGGAATGTGTCCTACCGAACTAAAATCTTACTCTTCCTCAACATTATTAGCTTCTTAAAATACGCATCGTACAAATATGATTTATAACTTGACTGTGTTCAATATGGTGCAAGATTTTGTTGTTATTGTGTCATAGATGTAGAAACAGCTACGTATCGGTTCCATCATCGGACGACTGTAGCAGATAGACAAATCAAATTTTCATCAATCACAAAATGACCCTGCTGAGTTGACATATAAGTAACTAGATTTTTTTCTTTCAGTTGACAATAATTAAACAATGGAGTAATAATTTTTTAATTTTTTTTTTTCGTCTGGTACCATTTTCTCAGAAACAATTTGTCAGAAGTCAATGAATATTGTTATACACATTGTTTATTGAAAGTTTGACATTGTAGGTGAAAGTTTTTTGACAAAGTTTTAAGTATTGTTTTTTAAAATTATTAATTAACTTAATACACATTATAATTATGTTAATTAATAAATTAAAAAAACGATAATTAAGAATCTACGTCAAAAAAGCTTTCATCTACATTGCCAAACTACTAATAAACATTGTGTATAAAATTTTCATTAAGTTCTGACGAACAGTTTCTGAGAAAATGGTACCGGTACCAGATGGGGAGGGGGGGAATGTTTCAATTATTGTCAACTGAAAGAAAATAATCCTAGATACTTATTGTAGGTATCAATCAACTCAGCAGGGTCTGTTTTATGATTGGTAAAACTTTAGTTTGTCTATTTGCTGTAGTTCTGGAGAAAATTGAATTTCTTTTGAGGTAAGGTAAAGCATAAGGAATAGCTGGCAAACTCTACCAAATGTCGTTAAGTTCTGTAAGGCCACTCGTTTGTTACATATGCTTTACTTTGTACTTATTAAATAATATTTCCTGTAATATTCGTGAGGATAATCATTCCTTTATTTTTATTTCATGAATTCTAGAGAACCTCTCAATTAATTCTTTGGAAATCTATTTTCAGTTCAAAGTATTAAAACGAATTTCATTGATTTAAGAAGGGTTAGAGGAGATATAAAAGGATGTCTAGATAAGTGTAAGTTACGAGGAAAACAATAGGATTTATAGTTACCGTACCTACAGAGTGTCTCATTGTTGTCCGATACCACCCATTTTGCAACACTGCAGCATTGTTGTTGAACTCACAGGACGTTTAGTTGGTCTTTTATTACAATTTCTGTGACTAGTGCTTACCTAACAGGAGTTACTTAAGAGTTTAAACTCTGTGACCCGTATTGCAGGATCAGTAAAATGTACTGGTACCATGAGTTTGCCTTTTGCCCAGCCATAGGCGGAGAGAGAACCATTTCCTTGGGGGATAAAGCAAAACCATAGAATCCCCATATAATGGGGTTATGGGTGACATCATTTACCTCTTCCCCCCATTATAGCTTGATCATGGTACAATACAGTATATCGAAATATGATCATTTAATAAAGGTATTTTCGAGGGGCATTTTCTTACAGTGTTACATCCATATCCGTGATGTTTTGGACCGAATTGTATAAGGTTTGAATTGTAGATCTACTACAAATTATAATAGGGTATAATTTAAAACAATCCCTCTCTCTTTCTTTCTCGTACAGAAACATGTAACTACATAACAGTGCTAACAGAAACTTTTTTATATTAAGCTTTCCTGAAGATATCAAATGAAATTTAAACTCTAATTATTTTATTTAATCTCGCCTTTAAGTTTACACATTATACCGGGATCACTTTTCTTCTTTCTGCATTGTTGTGCAGTATGTTATTCATATTTCTCCAAGTGGCGGCCTGGACACCTGCAGACTTCTAACACATGAGTACAGGCTGTTACAAAAGAAACATTACAGTGCTTCCAATCCTCAAATGAGGTATAGAAATGCTTATACTGTACATGCAAAAATTTAAAATTAATATTATAGTCCAGACATATGATCTGAAGATACTAATTCGTGAATTTAAGCATAGAAACTTAATCACAAACAAAAGCAAAAATGATCTTTTGAATTCAATATTTTCTAACATTAATAAAAAAGAGAGTTGAAACAAGTTTGGGGGAGCAGTGCACCTCCATGCCTCCCCATAACTCTGCCTATGCCCATTGTTGTAGACTGATTTGCAGGATACTTCTTAAAGACACTGATATGAAACGAAAAGATATAGCCTACTTGTGATCAAACGAATTACTTTTTTCCAACAATATTACGAAACTGTATGGAAAATTCATGTAGAAAGAATGGACATTATAGACGAAAATGAAGATTCCAATTGATAGTTCCGTCTATATATGATATTCCTTTCTGACTATGTATGAAATGTGGGAAATCTTAAAATTAAAGAGAATTCTAGAGTTAATGATCGAAATCTCTATTCTTTCTCCAAGCCAACCCACTTTTATGAAACTGAGGCTACTGTCTGCCATATTTATATCTTGAAAACTTCTGTTCAGTTTCGCAGCAAGTTCAAAGGAATGAAGACAGAGTTTTGGTCAAGTTTCAGGTGTTTCTCTGTTTAAAGTCCCTATCATTGTGGTGTGCACACAGGTCTTATAATTTGATACAAGAGTAGTAATTACTCATCCATGAGAGGTGATTTTTGTCTTGGAGAGGAATCAAAACAAGTTAATAAAACAAAAAGAAATAAAGCTCAAATTTCATATTGAATTCTCCCACAGGCTTACTATGAGGTGGATAAGATTATGCCAAACCTGGACTTCCTCAGTGTGCAGGCATTCAACTACACATCCCCTGAGAGGAAGCCTGATGAGGCAGATTACCCTGCGGCTCTCTACCAGGCCGGTGGTAGGGAACTCAACCATACTGCAGATGGAACTATTCGATGGTTCCTCGAAAAAGGAGCTTCAGGTAGGAATTCTGAATTTTTTTCATTACTATGACAAGAATTTTAGCAGTCTGAATTGTATTATTTAATTCTTTTGTTGTGATTATTTTACATTATTATTTCTGACATTGCGTGTGAATAATATACACACACACACACACACACAGACATATCAATCTTCTTAATGTATCCAGCTGTTTGCTGACAACATAAAGTCCACTATAGTCCACTGTAGTCTATTCAGTTGTTGTTTTTCACGAGAAATGAAGGGTATTTTGATCGGTGTTCATTATAGATGCCTGTTGCCAGTAGCCAGAGTTGGGGTGTAGTCAATATATACTGCAGGGCTGTGTCTTCTGCAACTAGTACTGATGATTTTAATTTACTTTTTTTGTGGTTTATGGATGGACAGTATAGAAGAATGTGTTCCAGATCTTCATCATGATTATTACGCCACAGACAAGTAGGATTATCAGAAATATGTGAAATCGGTGTAGGTACAATTGAGTGACAATGTGACTTGTCCGGGCTCTTGTTAAAAATGTTTGAACATGTCTGGGCAAGTTTTTATACATTTCCAGATCATTTGGTTTCTTTTGTACAGATTGTAAAATTTTTTCTTTGTCAGAAGAGACCCAATTGTAGATCCATAGGTTTGTAAAATGAGACTTTACTGAAGCAAAAGCACTGGATAGAGATATCACTTGAAGAGGTCTTGGTTGCAAATATGTTGCCTGTTTTGCAATATTATCGACTTTCTCGTTTCCAGGCATACCACAATGACTAGGTATCCATTGAAATGTTATTTCCTTTTGGAGGTTTTTTAGTTTACTTAGTTGTTTCTGAATTGGAATAATTCTATGTGCATATAGGTTTGGTACATATTTAGTTATATTAAATATAGCTCTGTTTGAGTCGGTAAGTATGCAAATAGATTTTTCAGGAATTTATGCCAAGAATTGTACTAAAGTAGTTATTTGGAACACCAAAAGTCACACCATCCAACCAATCAGAGCCAAGTTTAATATTGAAAAGAACACACAGACATATCACTCAAACACACACAGACAGATCACTCACACACACACACACACACACACACACACATACAGATCACACACACACACACACACACATACAGATCACACACACACACACAGATCACACAACTCACAGATCATACATATACACACACTCACAGATAGATCACTAACACACACAGGCACAGATATATAAAACTATTAACATGAGGTCGAAAATGTTCTTTCATCAGGTTAATAGTAAGCTCTATCTACTCTTCTTACGAGGAGTACATTTGGCATATTATCTCCTTGAGGATATACCATTAAGCTTACATGTAAGAAGACAAACGTAATTTATGAACGAAGAAACCATACCACACCTCACCTCTCCCATGAAATAAAAGTTCATTTCAATGAACAGCATCCTCAGCAATTGATAGGACGGGATTGCATAGTGCTATGGTTATGGAGATTCCATAGGGTCAATACTTCAGAAACAATTCATACAAATTATCCATTAATAATAATAATAATAATAATAATAATAATAATATTTATTTGTCAGAAACCAGTGTACAAGCCTGGATATGACATCGTCAGGTTCGATAATATACACACGCACACATACACTCACACATGCACAAACAAACTTAACACAAATAAATATAGACAAGTAAACGAATAATTATAAGCAAATAAACATACATAGTCAAATAAACACTGAGAAATAAACAAAACAAACACTGAGAGATAAACAGAGTATGCTGTAGGTTAACACATTTATATAAGGACAAAAGGTATAATTAAAATACAAAGAGACAAATTAAAATATAAAGAAAGGGTTACATTTCTAAAATACAATATTTACATCACACTCCATGAATTCATTCACTGAATAGAAAGGTCTGTTCAGCAATCATCTATGTATGCAGGAATTAAACCTATTTATTGGTAACTTTCTCGCCTCCAGTGGTAACTTATTAAATATATTTATGCCATTAAAAAAGCAGGTTAACTGAATGGACCCATATATATATATATATATATATATATATATATATATACTAATGATTCTCTCTCACACGAGGTTGAAGGAGCTGGTGCATGTGAAACTTGTCAATTCTTCTCATTTTACAAGAAAGTAGGTGAACACACCACTGCATTCATATGGAGAAATATTTAATCATAATTAGGATACTGCTACTTTTCAATATGCCAACTTTTAAGTCCTACTGGCAGGAGGAGGAATATTTATTTTTCTTTTTCTGCTCCTCTTTATTCTGCGCACCCTTCTCCATTTTACTTTTTTTTCCCCTGGTAATAATGGATTATGATTTCGATTTTCAGGCTGCAGATTCTTTACATCCAGTTATTTTTCTCCTTATGTTTCATTTCCAAGTGGACATGTAAGAATATTCTTGCTTGTATTAATTTTTTAAGTTATCCCTGCTATATATTCTTTACACTTTGTTTGGAGTGCGTTTCTTTCCTCCAAGATTGTCATCTGCTCATAATAATATATTTGTGTGTTTCTATCACTTTCTGTGCCTGGTTAAATCCTGAAATAGGATTATAAAAGTTTATTTGTGCTGGCATTTTTCCCTTTCCATCTTGTGACCTCAGAATCCCAGCATTTCCCTCCACCCTATCAATTTAGGCTTTGTTATTGTGAACTTTTCATAGACAATCCACCTCCCTTTGAACTCACAACAATTCAACTGCTGAGAATATTGTGTTCATGTAAGAAAGTTTTGCATTGTTTATTTTCTTAGTTTTATCTTGGATTAATTTTAGCCAGCAAGCTAATCCTTGGAATCAGCAGCTTTGGTCAGTCCTGGAAGTTGAATGGTGACAGCAAGATTTCTGGAGTTCCTCCAATTGGAGCCGAGGGTCCAGGCGAGGCAGGTCCTCAGACAAAGACCCCAGGTCTGCTCTCATACCCAGAAGTGTGCAGTTTGCTTCCTAACCCCAATAGCAAGTCCTCCACTGCACCCCACCTCCTGCGTCGTGTCAGCGACCCCTCCCACAAACTCGGCTCATATGCATTCCGCCTGCCTGACTCCAGTGCTGAAGGCTTGTGGGTCGCTTATGAAGACCCCGACACTGCCGGCTACAAGGGGGCGTATGTTAAGAACAAGGGTCTTGGTGGCATTGCTCTTTGGGATCTCTCACTTGACGACTTCAGAGGCTTGTGTTCAGGAGAGAGGTTCCCCATTCTTAAGGCAGCAAAGAACCATCTGTAGTTCTGAGTCTGAAACGCAAGTGGAAAGTTAAATGGCTGTGTAGATGGACTAGTTCCATTAACTGTCTTTCCTGATTGTATTACGTTTGATAAAAATTAAATTTTCTGTAAAAATAAATAAAATATTAAGAATATTTTTACATAATTTCTTATTCCTTCCCTCTCATTAAAACAAGCTCTCCCTTCTAATGGTCTTATATTCTAACCACTTCCATTTTCTCCTGTTTATTCATATGTCCATTCCAAGACGTCTGTTACAAAGATGCTTATCCTCTAATAGTTCTAAGTTCATTTGATGTCTTCAAAATGAATGATTATATGAAACAAAAGCTGCAAATTAGTTCCTACACGATTTTTATTGTACTGCTTCCTTTGTCCTTTAACCTCAAACAGTTTCCCACTCTTAATTCTTTTCCTTCGCCTTTACTCTTGTCTTCATCTCTCTGAACTTCAAGTCTTCATCTCTCTTATCCCAAAGTCTAAAGATTTTATTACAGGTCTTCATTCAACCTTAGGGGTTTGAGTGTATGAACTTTAATTGTAATGAAAGTTTGCCTTACATTTTTATTTTTTCGAAATAACTTATTACAGTGAAATTATGCATTGGCCTATGTGAAATCTTTTCATTGAGCTCAAAGTTAAAATAACTTGCATAGTAGAGATTTTTACACTTTACTACAAAAATTAGAAGTAAAAATTTATAATTGATGTGATGTGACACAACTGTATTCAACCCATGAACTGCCTACTGTATGCACTCCTCCAAAGAAAGTTCCACCTCCTTCCCTCAATATATGGTATAATATAATGCATAATACATAACTGCCATTTCTTGGTAATTCTATTGCTTTCTCATTGACCTAGTTTAGTGGCTCAATAAATGAGCCGTTCAGAGCAGAAATGGTATAAGTCAAAAATGGGTAATGAGGGTTAGAGTAAACATTCTGTAAAATACAGCGCAAAGTAGCAATTAATATTCAATTTATTTAAACTATTAGTAGTCAGTGGATAGTAAGGAGGACATATTAATTGCTGTTTTGCGCTGTATTTTACAGAATTTTTACTTTAAACCTCATTACCCAATTTTGACTTACACCACTTTTGCTCTGAACGGCTCAAATGTAGCATTAGGTACTTTTTAACTACAACTTAATTCTTTCATAACGTACAAAGTACTTCACGCACGTTCAAAATATATTTTACAAGAATTATGTGGCTGATTTCATATTTTAATTTGGCCATTCACCTAGAAGACGATGAAGATCAAGAATCTATAAAATTATCAACATCAAAATACTACTGGGTGTTCATTTCAAAGTGTGTCATGACGTCACTGTTGTTGGGTCACCGATTTGAAGCGAGTTTCAGTTTATATGTTAGAGAAGTTGCCTTATTATTTAAGGCGTTCTTCAATCTGAACTTGAGAATGTGTACGGTATAACTTGAACGTCGTAGCAACAGATGGCGGTCTGTACGGTCTGTGTGCTACCATAACCTCTTTCGAACTGTGTTTTACGCCGGCAAGTCGTACGCAGGGTATTTGTTATCATCGGTTGCGTATGGTAACATTCCACAACACAAATCAAATGCTCCGTGTCCATGTTGACCGTAGAAGTTAATGTCAACAAATACGTAAGTAATCGTCTTAACCCTCTCCCCATATCTCGACAGTACGTATTTCCAAACAGTTCACATTCCTGCCACTACCGGCGTTACTGTACGTATCGGCACGTACTCTTCAGAATGAACGCCGTACTTGCTAGCCAACTTCTCTGCCTCTTAGATGCGGAAGTGTAGGAAGATTGAATTCTCTAGGCTCATCAGCTAGCCACATGACGGCATGCAGCGAGCCAAGACACATTTTGAACTGAACACCCAGTATAATATAGGAACTAGAATATGTAGATATTCTGAATATGTGAAGAATACTGAACATTTATTAAAATATACCGAAAAGCAAAAAATAGGATGGAGAACAAGTTTGTACTGCTAAGTAAAATCAAAACCTGCTATTTGGAAATATATATGATAGACAAACAGCAGCCAGACAGACAGACAGTTACAAAAGTTTCTCTCGAGGTTGTAAAAACATAGGAAGTTCTTTATTTATGTAACTTTTTAAACTATGTAGTCTACGATATGAAATGAGAATAAAGTTACAAACCAGTGATGAATGAAAACATAAATACTTTTATTATTATATTTCATCTTGACATAAAGAAATAAAAAATAATAAAACTTTGTCCCTATTCACCCCATTTTACAGTGGTATAGTAGGTACAGTATTTATTAGCTATAGCAAAAGCTACTGACATTGTCAAAATACAGTACAAGTTTAAAATTATCAAAATAAAATATAAAATACTATTATATTACATACACCACTAAAGATGAAACAAACTGATCCCAAATACTCCTTATGGTTTACAATTAAGAGTCAAGATAATCAAAATTAGGCTTATATCATCTAGATGAAAATTATAACATAGGCTACTGATCCCAAATAATATTTGATACAGTACTCTGTTTACATAATTACAGTAAGACGAGAATTAACTTAGTAATAATTTATGAGAAATTCCTCATGTATTATAAAAATAATAATAATAATAATAATAATAATAAAACTGAGAGAAAGAAACCTAAAAAACTTCTAGAGATTGATATTCTAATTCAAAATATTCTTGCACAGAATAGAACGCATGTCTAAGAAGTCACGTTTTCACTTTTACTTTGAATCTATCTAGTGACAGATCCTATGCTTCTTGTGGTCCAGATCTCGGATTTTATCTCTGCCGGTGGGCGACATCATGACTGTGGTGGAGAGGAAGAGGGAAAGTAGCGGTTGTACTAGTAAGTTAGTTAACAACCTCAATAATGACAAGCGCTCGAATCCCAACTGTTATTCACCGGCAGAGATAAAATCCGAGATCTGTAACATGTTGAACATTTTACAGCTCAAGATAAGGACTACTGGTGCCGGTACTCTTAACTTTAGATACCGGTACCTAGTCTGCAATATGGTATGTCTAGTTTTTCTTTATTATGAATATTATACTCATGTTTATGGTGTTAAAATAATGCTGTTAAAGGAGTATGTAGAAAATTACAACAGTGGAATAATTGTGAACCTTCTATAAAAAAGTGGACTAGTACCTGATAAGGAGATCTTTTTTTGGGTTCAATGACATACGAGTGAGTAAGAATGCTTGGAATCTAATTATAAGATATTTGGGAAATACGTGAAACTTGATAAAATTCGTCGTACGCATAGTTCAAGTACAAAGGGCATTTCTAAATCTTGTTAGGATGAAGCAGTAAGTTACAGCACTTTTTCATTTCATTTCATTTATTGCATTCCATAGATCTTACATTAGCAATGAAGCTTTAAGATGTGGAACAAGTCAAAATTTTACAAGATTACAATTACAATTTTTTTTTTGCAATTTCTATTTCAATTTTTTTTACAATTTTTTGGCGAGATGTGGTGAGTTGAGGTGAGGTGACAGCCGTATTCATACGTAATACGATGAGTAGAGTAATTTCATGCTAATAAGTTTTGATGTCATATGTTGAAAAAAGAAGCATTTCTTTATCAACAAATAAAGATATTTCGGCGAAAGTCTGACATAATAATGTTATTTTCTTACTGATGCATCATATGTTTGAAAATATAACATTACATTAAGGGAAATTACCAAAGACTACTTTGAAATTACAATACTCAAGAGGGAATGAATTGAGAAATTATCTTATGTTTGTTGGCCGCACTGCCAGAGATGAGAATGGCGGAAAATGAATTTTTAGTAGCAGCTGTCAAGTTGTATATATTTTGTGGCGCATGTTCTAATCCCGTTCATGAATGTTGGCAAGTGTATTTTAAGAAATAGGTCCATCATGAGTAACATTTCGTCTAAGAGTTCAGTATGTAATTTGTGAGGAGGAATATGGGGCCGGGAGTCAATCCAGTCCCTGCCCCCAAAACCTACATCTGACGTGTTTAATTTCACCGCATGGAAAACGTGGTTTTAAACTCTTACGTCAAGCAGATGTAACTACGAACTATTTGTAACAGGACATCCATATAATATAAGGCAATATTACGTCCAGTCTTCATTCGGTCCATTTATTTATTAGTATGCTAGTGTACAGACATGATTCATTGCAGAAGGAAAGCATCAATCTGCTGTCAGCGATGGTCATTTGCTGTGCCACTTCTGTTATACATAAGTCTGTTCGGTGTGACGTGGTTGTTGTCATTACCACTTAAATCTTTACCAAAGAAAATTGTTCCAATGTACTCACGAAAAGAAGTGGAAAAACTGCCAAATCATTTAGATGCAGCTCGGTTAGAAAGACAAGGGGACATTAACACGAACTTCCGCAAGGACGGAATAGTAGGAGATGTGAAAGATGGGCCGCAGGTCGAGGACCCGAAGACATTGTTAGAGGACATATTTCGCAAGTGAGTGCTTTTTGTTGTTTTATGAACCTAAATCTATTTGTAGTACCTATATGTAAAAGTAGGCTATCCAAAAGAAGTACAGTAGCGGTTAATCTAACACAGTTGATGATACAAGTTCGAGAAATTAATTTATGTTTAATTGTCGACATAAGTTGACAAAAATGAAGCGATTTACCTGGTCATCAGCATCAGCAATTGAACAATTAGACAGAATTGACCATTCATCTGTTTTGTAGAGGTTCTGGTATGTTTCGTCCTTTTGATTGGTAGCCTATTTAATTAAGATCTATTTACCATAGTCGATTGTCTTTAATTCGTGATAGATGGCTTTTCCTATTGTTTCTGTTTGTCTCAATGTTAGTAATTCAGCTCTCATTTTTTTTTTGTTTTGTATCTTTGACATTTTGTTTGATGTTCAGTAATTTGTACTGTGCTATTGCTCTTTGGTACCATATTTCGTAGTACTGTAATTTTGTCCTGTTTTTAAACTCAATTTTCGCAACAATGAAGTAGGCCTAATGGTGATAGTAATACAATTTAAGGAATGTCTCTGCGCTCTTTTAAGTTATTTGAGAATAAAAAAATCGTTCAGTCTGTGGTATGTAAAGAAACTGTTAGAGCCATACATTTTTTTGTTCCTCATAGCATGGCATGATAGGCCTAGTTGTTTCAAAGGCAAAGAAGAGGAAGAAAATTTGAATGGTAGAGAGTGAAGTTAAAGGGGTGGGTTTCATACCTAAAGACTCAAGTACTCCTGGGCATTCATTGATTAAAGATTTCTAAGTTTATCATATAACAGCCCAACGAATAGGCATAGTACAAACTTTGCATTATATACCAGTAGCAAAAGTAGATCAAATCGAGTTTTAATGAAGAGTTAGCCTATATCTTTTCAGAAAGGACAGTTGGTTTGTGTAGAAAAAAAAAAATCCTAGTTTTTTCTTTTTGTTTGAATGAGACAGAATATAATATCAAATCACTGCTGTTTTCAAAGCGAAAAATTTCCTCCCACTTCGAGTACTGCATAAGACAAAGCTTGATTACTGAAAACCAATTGACAATGATGCATAATGCGTGGATTTCTATCCTATCCATGGAAATAATTTAAAATTCTTTTATTTCCACTTGTCTGACTAGTTCCATTTCATTACTTGAGTTGCTACAAACATTGCATGACTCGTCATTCTAAATTTCTTTGTGTTTATTTCGATTTTTCATAGCTAAACCCCACTGTGACTGACTTCACTAACTGCCACTGCTAGACTAGGTGGCGCTTGTCCATGACAAGAATTCCTGTTGGAATGATCATTTTACTGGACCCTTTGAGCAAACAGGTGGTCTTGTCCATGATATGGCAGATAACACACCAGCAGTTGTGATCTGCATCACTCTATGACTAAGATCTCAGCATGCTTATAGCACTATATTATTTCTACAAGAAAACTAACAGAGCGTCGACGTAGAAGGTACTGGATTCATCCATTAATGCAGGAGCATTTTAAATTTGGTGTATTCAATGTAGCCTATTACTTAAAAAACTGAAAGATGATGAAACCAAGTTTTTTAATTATTTCAGAATGATTGAAGAAAGTTTTTCAAAATTGTTGAAAATTTTAAATGATTAAATGATACATGAAGATACCAGCATGTGGAACAACATTTCTCCTGAATAATTTCAAGGGAAAAATTGTTCCGGGGCCGGGTATCGATCTCGGGACCTCTGGTTGAACGTACCAGCGTTCTCCCAACTGAGCTACCCGGGAACTCCACCCGACACCGTCTCAACTTTTCCCTTTATATCCACACAACTCGCGTGGGCTGACGAAACGCCAGAGACCCACATCGAGTGCACACAAACTCTGTGTGACTTGGAATTGTGGTTTTCTGTTAACATACACAGTGACGTATATATTATGCAAATCTAGTCTTTCAGGTGAAGTTTCCTGTAAAGCAGATTTGAATAATTTCAAGGGAAAAATTGTTCCGGGGCCGGATATCGATCCAATTCCAAGTCACACAGAGTTTGTGTGCACTCGATGTGGGTCTCTGGCTGAGAACCTGAGAAGAGTTATTCTACATCAAATGCCGGAAAAGCCTCAAGTCATACATTAATCAACAGTTATTTGTATATGACAGGTAAGACACTTCACATAACAGGAAAATCCATGTAAACAATAAAATATATTGAAATAAATTTAGTTCAAACATAATAATAGAAATGGAACTCACCAAGGATGAAGAATGAAACTGGCATGATGAATATGTTGAAGAAAGGGTAGAAGGACTATGCCGTATGTCGATGTAGATTTTGTTACTATGATAGTGAAAAATTAGAGAAGGGAAAATGATTTTTTATATAAGTTCAAAGGTACAAACCCGGTAATTCCCCCCCCCCCTCCCCTCCCCCTTGGTACGCCTCTGTTATCAAGCAGTTTTCTACATTTTGATTTAGATGTCTTATGTTTGAAATAGTGAAAACTACTTTGTATAAATATGGGCAATGAAAACTGTGAATTAAATACATATTACTGTTGTATAATATATGGTGAATCTTTCTTCTGTCCCAGCCACTAATAAATAAATAAAAAATACCTTGAAAATGCCTTGTATTTATAGTACTGATTAGTAGAAATTGATGTGATCACTGGGAGAGCTGTAAGCCCACCTGACCCGCCCTAAATACGTACCTTACTTATATACGAAAATCGTCGTGCTTGAACGAAGAATACCGCCATATTTCTTTAATGTAACAGTGGGTTTCAGTCTTGCCAACATAGTAATAATACTTAATCAAACCAAACCTAACCTTTCTCATAATACTAAACACCTAATCAAATCTAACCTAACCTGTCACATAATACACACCTAATCAAACTTAACCTAACCTGTCACATAATACTACACACCTGTAGTAACATACCTCACATTTAGTATCATTTCGTTTTTATGTATTGCAGGCTCTGCCAAGTGGATCATCTAGTGGATCGTACTAATACTACTAATTCGAGCAATGGCGACTTTCATAATAATTGTTGTTGTGGTTGTGATAAAAGTATTGAAAATTGGTTTATAGCGCCACATTGGCAGTGATAATAGTGTGCAATATTCGTTCAGTGGTTGGTGGAGGCTCTAGATTGACCCAATATATTTTTATTCTTTACCTGCTTAATTTTTTTTTTCCTTCCAGGGCTGATACCAATGAAAATGATCTACTCAGCTTGCAGGAGCTGTCGGAATGGATCAACAAAAAAACCCAGGAACATATCAATGAAGCTTTAAGAGAAAATTTTGGGCTGTTTGTTGTTATAGATAATAATCCCAGAAATGGTAAGTCATTATCTTAATCATGCATCCCAATGTATGACATTCGATATACAAGTAAATTAAATTGAGTAAAAATATGTTATAGTTTTTATTTTATTAATATTCAATTCACGAAATAGTCTTAGCAAATATCACTTGTGGTTTCATCTTTTCGGATAATTTTCCTTGTGCTTCGCTTTGCTCTGTGCTCATGAAATTATCGATAAGACGAAACTCACCCGTAGTAATGCTTATGAAAATCAGTGGGCTTTAAGTTATATATGAAATAAAATTGGGAAAGAACAAAGTACTTCTTTGTGTACGTGGAAATGTCAAATGAATATTGATAGTGTAATTATGTTATTGATACCATTCAGGTATGATATCCTGGGACGAATACCATTCCTACTTCCTCCAGCAGAAAGGTTTCAGTAAAGAATACGCAGAGAACCATGACAAGAAGCATAAAGGATTAAATAGGTCTATGAAAGGTAAGTGAATTTTCTTTCAAATACCGTATGTATTTAAAATCCGTTCTATCAATTTTGTCCAAAGGAATGCAACATGGTAACCAAAACTCTGAAAGTGCTTGAAAGCTCCATACTCTTCAGACTTATGACCCTGTAATTCATTTCTACCTATTTTCCCATATGAAGGACGAACTGTTTGTGCGTAGATAATTTTCAGCACAAGAATTTACCACAGATACAAAGTAAAGTTTTAGCACAGTGTAGTATATACAGTCACGAAGCTCAATACATAGTAAATATGCATCCATAGATAGTTTCTAACCACTAGGATCGCTACTATCGCCTCATCACAGACAATGCGAAATAGTACCTGCACAGTCTATTGTTTCTAGTACCCTCATAAACTTAAGCTTCGTGACTGTATATACTAGATTGTGGTTTTAATCTATCCCAGAAAATATTTTTCACAAATGATAAAATTTTACTAATGCTAGGAGATGTGCTTAGTGGATGGGGAGATTACTTTGAGAATGAATGTGTATAAGTTGTCACATAATTAATATATGTCTTGTACTTACAGCTTTTAAGGAACCCGGAGGTTCATTGCCGATCTCACATAAACCTGCCATTGATCCCTATCCTGAGCAAGATTAATCCATATATTATTTCAATGTACCGAAGTACATTGAAATAATATATGATATGCGTAAATCACGAAGTGATTTAAGACGGCGCTTATTCCGTCGGATCCCGGCCAACTAGTCACTCATAACGAGTGCACCTCAGCACATGTGTGGACTTCGGTCCTATGTTCATAGACATCTATGACGTAGTGCAGAGGGCGGCCACTAGAGGGAACCCAAGAGTTGGAACTCAATCAGAGACAATTCTGTTCGACGCCGGGGTTGTATCCGGTGTGGCTTAGTGGATAAAGCATCAGCACGTAGAGCTGAAAACCCGGGTTCAAGTCCCGGCGCCAGAGAGAATTTTTCTCCGTTCCATTACTCTTTCATCGTAAGATTAATCCAGTCACTACCATCATATCCCATCTCTCTCAAATTCATATCTTCGGAATATGTATTATATGTCTTTCTTGTGTTAGGTTTTACCGTACCTGGTTAACATGTTTCGGCCTGTTATTGGCCTTCTTCAGAACTGGTTGTTGCTGGTCTTGGCGCCTTTTGTTTTGTTTCCTGTGGGGTGTGTTTGTGTAGTGTAATGTGGAGTCAAAGAGTGCGTGTGTTCTGAAATTGAGTTGTGTATTGAGAATTCCACATCACAGACATCATCACAAAACAAAACTACTTCACATGCAATAACAAATATTACACTGAAACCGAAGGTCTACCCATGGGATCACCCATTTCCAGTATACTAGTAGAAATATTCATACACTACATAGAACAGATATACATACTAAACAAAGACAACAACAAACACGCAGACAACATCATATTGGCACAGATACGTAGATGACATACTAATACTATATAAAGAAAACAAAAGACAGATCCAAAACCTGCATCAACACATAAACAAAATACACCCAAAGCTACACTACACATTAGATATTGAAAAAACAAATCCATAAATTTTTTAGACATCACAATAACAAAAGTCGACAACAAACACACATTCAAAGTCTACAGAAAACCTACAACAACAACAACAAAACACATATACAACGCATCCAACCACCCAACACATCACAAACAAGCTGCATTCCGAACAATGGTACACAGACTACTCAACATACCAATGAACCAACATGATTACAAAGAAGAGCTAAACACAATCAAATACATAGCACAAGAAAACGGATACAACACCAACATAATAAATAACATAATACGAAAGAACATAACCACAAAAAACATAAGAATACAACACAAACACACGAACAGAAAAAATACATCACACTATCATACGAAAACACACAAGATTGCAACCTCATTCAAGAAATTAAATTACAACATCGCATACAGAACAAATAATACTCTACAAGAACATTTCAACACACAAACAACACAAACAAACAAATACAACCTCACAGGCTTATACAAACTCAAATGTAACACCTGCAACAACTTTTACATAGGACAGACAGGCAGATTATTTCAAACACGTTACAAAGAACACATCACAGCCATAACAGAATTACAAAACACTTCCACATATGCAGAACACATCACAAATACTAGCCACACATACAGAGACATCAATACAGACATGGAAATTCTACACATCCAACCAAAAAGCCAGAAACTAAATAAACACACTAGAACAATACGAAATATACAGACACACAAAAACACATCCAAATGAAATTCTCAACACACAACTCAATTTCAGAACACACACACTCTTTGACTCCACATTACACTACACAAACACACCCCCACAGGAAACAAAACAAAAGGCGCCAAGACCAGCAATAACCAGTTCTGAAGATGGCCAATAACAGGCCGAAACATATTAACCATGTATGGTAAAATCTAACACGAGAAAGATATATAATACATATTCCGAAGTGATATAGTGTTAAAAGTTGTGTACTGAAGATGTATATATATTAATATTATCCTTCCATTTATGTCTCGGTCTCCTCAAAGGTCTTTTTCCCACCAGCCTCCTAACTAATTATATTTATTAATAGGCTTATAAAAATAAAATCTGTCATACAAATTGAAAATGTGTGTGTGTATCCACTTCACTTACGTGATTCGGGTTCCGTATATTGCGGATAGATGGCAGGACTGCACACCACTTTGGCGGGCCATGCAGTGCATGATGTGTATCTGTGGAGAGTTATGTCGAATTGAAAATGTTGTGGTTATGGTGTCTGTTTTCCTATACTGGCAATAGGAAGGCATGCTTGATGTTTGTTGCAGAAGCAATCATGCGTGACCGAGCATC
This sequence comes from Periplaneta americana, assembly GCF_040183065.1. Classification (NCBI taxonomy): domain Eukaryota; kingdom Metazoa; phylum Arthropoda; class Insecta; order Blattodea; family Blattidae; genus Periplaneta; species Periplaneta americana. Next base: position 141,501,665 of record NC_091125.1, on the reverse strand, counting down.
GTGGTCAGAAGCTGCACGCAGTGATCCAGATCATCTCACCCTTGATGAGTTCCTTGCCTTCCGCCATCCAGAGTCGAGCCATGCTACGATATTAACTCTGGTGGACGAACTCTTTGACAAATTCGGTGAGACTTTCTTCAAAGAATTGTAATTTGTGGAACCTGCATTTTAGTATTGTATTGTATTTATTAGCTGTCGTTATAGCAAAAGCTAATGACATTGTCAAATTACAATAGCACATTGTTGTGTCTACGTGCGGAATATTTGTGTTACAGACCGTGATGGAGATGATTTTCTGACGGAAGATGAATTCTCCAGTCTCCAAACAGAAGGGGATGGGGAGAAAGAAGGTGAAACACTCACTCAGGGAGAAGAAGAGAGGAGAAAAGAATTTCGAAACGTGATAGACAATAACCATGATGGCAAGGCGGATAGAAAAGAATTGCTGGTAAGTAACTGTTCGTTTCTTGTGTTGTCACTTCAGCCCAATGTAGAGTATGAATCTCCTGTTTATAGTCTTCACACTTAAGTCCATGGTTATTATTTGTCAGCTTTTTATACTGATATATTGACATTCTCTTAGGTGTTTGGTGTTTGTCCAGAGACTGATTACGATCGTTTGAGAATGATGATAGCTTATCTAAAGATTTAACTTAGGGTACTTAAAAATAAATATGCTTTTTAAGGAGTCTGTATTTGTATAGTTTAGATGCGAATTATTATTGAATATGAAGGTAATTTGTTATTTAACAAACCTACAGAGATTGTTAAGATTGATGAGCTGATGATTTTGATGATTACAGGAGTAACAGTGAAATAATGGCAAGAAGAGTGAAATATTTGGGGAAAACTTAAAACATATCTGCTCCATTCATTACAAATCTCACAATATTTGCCAATAAACTATTGACCTTTCAAGATGCAAGCTAAAGAGCTGTAGTGAGGCCTGATCGGAATTCTCTCTCTACTCTCTCTTTCTTTTTAAATCTTTACTTTTTTCCAACTTTTTTTTCTTTCTTTGTTTCGTTTTTTTCTTTTCTTCCATCTCACTGTGCTACTTCCTTTATCTCATTTTCTTTTCTTAATTTTATTACTGCTTTTTTTCTTTCTTTCCTGTCTTTCTTCTGCCGTTTCTTACTTAGTTATTTGTCTTTATTTCTCCGTTTATTTTCCATTGTATTTCTTTATTTGTTTCTTACTTTCTTCTTTTTTTCTTTTCTTTCTTCTGTTTTCCTTTTTTTGTGTTTTCTTCGTTATTTGTATTCTTTCTGTATTTCCTTTTCATTCTTTCCCTTGTCTTTCTCTCTTTCTTTTTTACTTCCCTTTATTCTGTTTTATTTTTTTATTTTTCTTTCTTTTTGATTTGTTTTTTATTTAGGCCTATTGCTCACTCACTCACTCACTTTTATACAGACCCAGAAACGAAATTTGGGCCTTCTGAATTTTCCCGTACAGACCCAGAAACAAAATTTGGGCTACCTGAATTTTCCAAGTTCGAGTTACAACATATTGCGCATGAGTCTTACTGACCATGCGCAGTATGTTATAACTGTAACTTGAAAAATTCAGGTGGCCCAAATTTTGTTTCCAGGTCTGTACATGGATGACCATATCAAAAGATTTCAGTTCGTTTGCAAATCTCGCAATTGATAATTGTACATGGACAGTAACAAATGTGAAATTATGTATGTTGATTGTGTGTGTTAATAGATGTACATTGATCCGAAGAATCCTCGTCACGCACGTGAAGAAGCAGAAACTTTGTTGGTTATGTCGGACATGGATCATGATGGGAGTCTCTCCCTTAGGGAGATTTTCAACAAGATGGATCTCTTTCTCGGCAGCAAGATGGTGGACACTGCTCGCAGCTTCCATGATGAGTTTTGAGCACAGGCAACTACAATTTCAGGGTAACACTTTATATTAGGCATGAATTATGTATTTGATATGTAGTCGCATTAAACGTCTGAATGTAAATTATAAAGGTTCAGCAAAGCAAACTTATAGCAATCACTTAAAATGACAGACATGTGATTTTTTGTCTCATTTTACTCGTTATGAGGGTTATTCACAAGATTTCCGACTAAGAATATATTTGGACACGTTTATTTTCTTATCTTACTCAAGAAGTATGATATTTTATTTTATATTTTATGTAGTGTAGTGGAGAGGTTGCTGAATATGGATCATACGGTTGATAGTTCGAACCTACTGTCTCGAGTACATATTTATACTATCTTTAATTAATTATATTTTTTATTCTTATTCTTTGCCGAGCATGGTATTATAAAAGTTAGCATTTCCTTCTCGTATTTGGGAGATCCGGGGTTCGATCCTAAGGGCCAGTTATTCTGATTTGGATTTTTTTTGTGGTTTCCCAGCTATCCAGCCAAATGCTGGGATAGTACCAATTACAAGGGCCACGATCTACTTCCTTCCCAGTCCTACAATCTTTCATAACACCATTGTCATCTTCTTGCCTTTCGCTACAGGCCGGCTATCTGACTGAGTGTGCTCTCCTGTTTCGAGAGAAAAGAGCTTTAGAGAGGCAAACTCTGGAAAGTGTAAAAAGCCTAACAAAAAATCTCATTCTCTTCTTTCATTATATTTTTTTAGAGTTCATAAATTGTTCTTTTATGATATTTATTTTATCATCGTAATATCGTGGAAAGATAATATCCTGTGAGTACATACAAACTTCAACAACGTCAATAAACAATAAGCTTATTCTAATAGGAATTATTAAAATATAATAATAGAAAAGTGAATGTTATCCAAAAAATATTTTTTGAATATATGAAATGAAAATCGTTTATTATAGAGAATGAAAAAAAATAAATGACGTTATTAAACAGAAGACCTTTTATTTTGGATTTTGCTAATAACTTTCTATTGCATTTTTTTAATAATATGAAATGGAAATAATTTATTGTAGAGAGTAAAGAAATAGGCGTTATTATTAAATAGAGACATTTTTATTTTGCATTTTACTATTAACTTATGTTTGTGTATTCTATTTATATTTTATATATTTTGGCCATGATTGTTTGGCCAAACACCTGCATAGAATTGGAATATATCAGTCCCTTAACTGCCCATTGTGCAACTCAAACCAAGAAATGGATTCGGAACACCTCAAAATCTGTGCTTCAGTGGCTGGTCATGATAATATCTTTGAAAAATATTGGAGTGCAAGAGGTCAAATGACTTTATTGTCAAACGCCTGGCATTAGAAAACAACAACATATTTTATATTGATATGGTAATGATCCAATTTCTTCATTTTACTACTTTCTATATTTTAATGAATAATACACATAATAAAAACTTGAAAAACGTAAATTCTATCTACAAACGGAATATCTTATAAATGCATTTGCTTTAAGATCACATTTTGATTGCGGAATGTTTATCGAAAAACAAATTTCATTCACATTTCGAAAAATAATACTTTCTGTAATATGCTTTGAGGTGAATCATACATATTCGACATCATTGTAACGTGCAGCAGACAACTGATGATGAATCAGGTTCTGTGATTACTAGTCCAGCATCTTAGTCACTGTGTCCTGTAGGACAGCCTCCAACTTCACCTCCTTACATTACGTCTTATAAGGATTACAGGGAAATTCAAAAGCTAAATATCCCACAAATTAAGGTCCATTCGTCGGAATTTTTGGATGGTTATTATTTTCTCTTCAGATTGACATCATAAAAATCCCCCAAAATTGGTAGGACATCTTGTGAGCATAATTCGATAGTGTTTAGGTAAACGGAGATAAGTCATAAAAATGAGTTTTGAGATGAATGAAAATTAAACTTAAAAAAACCCTTATTGCATATTAATTTTCTACACAAATATAATACATCAAATACTAGCATTCTTTTGTTTTTTGCACACCCACTTGTAAAATTTAACTTTTGTATTCGTCTGGGGAACAAAATTCCATTTGCACAAAAAATGACTTAACCCCCTTTGACTGAACACCATCAAATTCACATTACAGCTCTTATGCGTCTAGAAGAGTATCTGTAATGTAATATTTGTAGCATTAGATATTAGTTCAATCATGTGATAGATATTGTGTTACTTTCCCAAATGCCTGGCATTAGAAAACAACAACAACTTTCCCATTAGGCAAGAATTCAATATATTCAAGGTTACAGCACAAGAGGATGACTGTGGACAATTCGAAAACAGATTTGTCGTGGGCTTACGGGCAGAAGGCTCTAAGCCTTTGTACATTTGATTGGAGGACTATTGCTTTCTCTTTGTAAGCCCACGGCACATCCTTCGACCCCCCTTGTGTGTTCTTTCAGTCATTCTTTTACTGCTCACTTCTTTTAAGTATAATTATTTTCGGTAGGCTGTAATTGTCACATACTCAAAGAAGATTTACTTGAAAATTTGCTTAATAAATCAATTTAGCATAGTAATAAAGTAAAATGTCTTGTGCTGCAGCATCGTGGTTTAAAACATCATACTTTGAACTAGCATTACATAATGAGCACTTGTTGAAATCTTTACTGGCTTGATTAATTATCGTTCACTTCCGTTGAAGCATGTGGATATGAGGCCAGCAGACAGCTGGTAGGCCCTGGCCCTCTGAAGCCTCTTGTACACAGGATTGATGAGGTAAAATAACTTCATGAACCAAGATAACTGAAAATGATAGACAGGGATGTGGAATATGTATCAGTTAAAAGCAGGGTTTAAGCTATAAAATAAATAATTGTCGCAAAAATGGACAAATGAAAAATTATATTTGTGCAAATTGCGAAATGCATGTCCAGTATTATAAATAATTGTGCAGAAAAATAAAATTAATAAAGTATGCAAAAATAAAAAATTACGTAATTTGTTTCTAGCTCCCAAGGCTACTAATGTTACTTTTCTATCGGAGTTGTAATTTCTAAAATCAAATCAGTGTGGAAAAGCGAAAATCAATAAATAATATTAATAGATACAATGGAAGAATATTTATGTAAATTCTTAATGACTTTTGCGGGATTTAAATATAGATAGAGACTGATAAAGTAGTCGACACGGCTCTGGACGTTTCAGACATGGTTCTATAGACCGTTATACTCCCATCACGCTATAGGTATTGCTTGTTTTACACAGTATTGTTAGCTATACTATTATCACACCTGTGCAATTTATTGTTTACTTATTTAGGTTTTATTTGAAAACAGTTAACAGTACTATCTTTGCTAAATTACAAACACATTGTTTTATAGTAATTTAACAGGGAATTAATAAAATACTTTTAGAATAATGCTTAAGAAATGGCTCCTATTACGATTTTTCTTAAATATTTATTTAAGCTTTTCATAAAATGAGTACCAGTATTTTAGGTCAATTTGGATATAATTTAGAGAGAAATGAGGAAAATAGAATAGCATAAACTCTTTTCTGATTTTTATTAATTCCATACCTAATTACTTCATACAAGTAGAATTCTGTGTAAAATGGTGATATTGTACACATTAGTAATGCAGAACTATTGAGACACTTTGGTGAAAGATTATTAGATTTCACAGAATACACTATATAATGCGTGTGAATTATATATTTTCTGGGATTTTAATTTTACATTATTATGTAAATATTGATAAAACAAAATTTGTTGTTCAGTTATATAAATACATGTAACAAGTAAGGTATTGGTTCTTATAAGAATATCATTTTTCAACAGTACATGTTTGTATATTATAAACAACTCTTTTTTCATGTTGCGGACAAGAGAATTTTAGATGTGTTCTGAAATACTGTCCAGCAGGGCAAATTATTATTTTAGTACAAGCTGCAATAAAATTTTATAAACACAAAGAGGTTTTGTGACATAGTCTACTATTACTGAAAGAATCCAGTTGTCTTTGTGTCCGCCATGAAGGTCATCTGATAATTTATTGTACCATCACAAAGTAGCATAGTAAATGCAAAAGGAATTGCTGGGACGTTAGAGATTGCTTCGTTGAAGTGTTGCTTTTATGCATAAACTTACGCATTTAATTAGCTTGTGCTAGCCGTGGGATGCAGACATGATGCAGGAAATGATGGATGTGATTATAAATAAATGTATTAATCCTTTATCTGGTTTTAAAACTAGTTTTCCTTTAAAGAGTTAAATTGTTTGATTATGTCACTAAAGAGTAAATGTTTCCCATTACACTTTGCCATATTTATAATAAAGGATTTAATTAGTTTTTTTATGACGAGAAAAAGGGTTAATACAATTTGTTATTATTTATTGATTAGTGAAGTCTTGATATGCGTACAGAAACAAATTCTGAAATACCCATGTAATGCATTATAATTATGTAATAATAATAATAATAATAGTAAACTGCCCCCCCCCCCCATTGAGGGTAGCCCTTACGGACTCAGTATAATCCTCAAAAAAAATTATTATACATATGTAAACATAGATATTAAATTTTAAAGAAGGGAAATAAAGAAAAGGGCGTGAAAAATTACAATTGCTATTAATGTGGCACCATGTGATTAATTAGGATTTGGTAGGATTTTTTTAATACAATTATCACAATGTCATCCCTCAGAGATGTTGGCAGAACAAACTGGAATCGAAATTCTTCGAAAAAAGCTGGTATAGTCCCTCGAGCACCTATGAGCAAGCCGAAGACCTCAACGAGAATTAAGGCATATTTCAGCTTGAAATAGTTGACTGTAGGCTCATAGATCGACTTCTTCTCAAGGTGGACCTCGGCTGACTGATGACATTCTACTTCAAAACGTATCATGGGGTTCACAATGATGCCTTGTTTAATGTCAGCATTGTATGCTAAAATATCTACTCGTCTCGTTGACCCATTTTCAGCTAGACAGGAGATTTCTTCTTCTACTATCCAGCCCTTATTTCTTAATGCGGCAGTTAATTTAATTGTAATAGAATGGGCATCATACCATTCGATTTATTTCATTCTCTGCTGGTGCAGATGTGTGACATTTTTACTTCTGTCATTAAAGAATGTTTCTTTTCATATCAGATGATGATGATGATGATGATATATAAACGAAAAGTTGATCGATTTACTAAAAATTTAGCACCAATATGATAAGCATTTTATTGTAGTATTCGTTACCTTAAAGCAAGATTCCACTCTGTTAATAAATTGAACATTAAAATGAATAAATATCAGTACAAATACTGGTATGTACTTCCTTGCATAAATTGTGTGTATGTGTGTGTGTGTGTGTGTGTGTGCGTGCGTGCGTGCGTGCATGCGTGCGTGCGTGTGTGCATGGATAATTTCCCAATAATACTACTTTTGCAAATGGTATGTTTATTGTGCATACAAATTCGAACTTCACTAATCAATCACATTTGAAAAATAATCAGTGGCTGAATGTTGGGATATTCATAATTTGGGGCCTTGATGGGTGTTTTTTGATTTTCTGGAAAGTATTAGAATGATTAAAAGGAATTGAACAATACTGACTACTTACAGTAATTGCAACTTGGGGATCATTAGAGAGTATACTAAAGTTATTGATACTGGGAAAAGAAATACTGCTGCAATATTACTATAAGTGATATTTTAGAATAATCAAATTTACAGTGAATAACAATACCTACGTGTTGCAGGATCTGAGATAATTATTTTAGAGATGAAGCATTTATATATTGTTATCAAATGTTGATAATAACATTGCGAATTTTTTTCCCTTGGTACACCAATTTATTGAATAGTGTTTTAAACATTTTGATTGCTTAGAAAAAATTCCATTGCTTTGCTGAATGTGTGGTGATGAATGTTTTGATCTTTCCTTTGTTGTGGTGTATTGTTAATTTAGTAACAGAACTTTAGATTTTACTAAACTGTTATACAGGATGGAAATGAAATAACCCTATGGATATACAGAGTGAATAGCTCATTTGTATGTAACATGAAATTGTAATACCATATTGGTGGAAAGTCCCTAGTTTTCTCAGAAAAAAAAAAGTCCCCCCCCCCCCCAAATGTTTAACACCCTGTCATTCGGTAACTGTTGCGAGTAGGATCGTGAATTTTGTCCATATTGATAGAAAATCTAATCGTTTAAGCCTCTGATGTATTTTAATAACGTGGACAGTTTTCGTGTAAATTTAATTTAAAAACCACTAAATTGAAGCCACTGACCAATGCCACCAGCTTGCAACATTGTAGCCAGAAAGGGAGATGGGAGATAGTTCACTAAGACAGACAGACAGACAGACAGACCTGAGTTCGTTGACCTCTTACATCTGAACTACGGAAGAAAGAGCAATGTGTTGGTAGTGATGTTGCCAGATTACAGAAACTTTCAACTTAATTTTCTAATTAAAGTGCATTTATTCACAAAACGTAATATAGATTTCAGTGACGGTTCCTCGGGGGAGGGAAGGGAGGAACGTCCTCCTCACATTTTTCTTCTTTTGAAAGTAAATATAAAATGAAATATATGCCTTGAAATTCGAGGAAGATTCGATAACTTTTAAGTTCACAGCTATAAGAAAACCTCGGTTGATCGAGTTTTAAATGACGCATACTCATGTGCTGCTAGAAAACTGTGAGAAGGATGCGAGATTGTTTGTGTCGAGGAAAGTCAATCCATTCCTCCTTTACAGCAGTTAATACACATAGACAACAGCGCGCTAGTGGCGAGAGAACGAAGCAGAGTTTTAAAGAAAGTAAATGAACAGAGAGGGAGGAGATCCTCTGAATCAGCGCATGGGCGGGAAAAAGAAACCGACTGGTCTTGCAGCAAGCTTGCTACTGCTGCCATCTAACGATGCTGCATTCAACCAGACTATAACACATCTAGGAGGAGACACAATAAAAACAGTTTTAACGCAAAGCTATGAAAGTCATCATATAAACTTTTTTTAAAATTATAATTCAAAATATATTATTCATTGCACTTTATGTAAGCTAGTATTCATGGTTTGAAACTTTCGAGGATATCTGAAAGTTGAAGTTGGATTTATATAAAACAAAGAGGAAGTAGTTCTAAGTTAGTACCGGTATCGCAGATCTTTTTGGCCTCTGAAATTCACTTCCATTGTTTACTAGACAGGACAACAGCCAAGTTGTCAGTTTTTTTACAAATATATTTGAAATTGAAAGTACTGCAAACTACATTATTTTTAACATAAAAAAATTAATCAGCCACCGGTAGCTTTGAACAATAACGGTAGTATGACTTTACAAGAACTGACATTCTTAAAAAGCATGTGATACTGAACTTGTAAAATGTACATGTGGCAACACAGACCACGTGGGTGAGTGCAGTGTTCTCGCTTTCGTAACAGATTATTTCTCATTCCCATTTCCGTAAAACGGTTCCGGTTACGTGTTAGTAGCTGGTCTCTTCCAACACGAGTGATGCTGTAGTGTGCGTGAAAAATGCTGCGAGGTTGTGAATTTCCTTGTAATTGTTAATTTGTGCAATTATTCAACAATGAATGGAAGTGAAAACATATTATATTTTGGACAATTTAGGAAACTCAGTTTACAAAAACAGATTATTGCTATACAAAAGGGAAGGCCAACCCTGACACTAACTGGTCTTACATGTATGCATGTAGGCTAATTTGTAGCATGTTTTTGTCAAGGTGTCATTTTGCGCTGTTAACTTCTTTCCTCCTCTTAAGAAATATGCAGGAACCGCCACTGATAGATTTTATATTCACTTAAGTGTATCTTATCGCCCCTTTCAGTCTGCAGGATTATTTCACTTCCACCTTGTATATTGTTTATAATTATGGTTATTTTCTACTGAAACTGTGAATTTAAATTATGTTTTCAACTGCAGTAGTGACATTGTGACTACAATATCATAGGCAAGTATTTAAATATTATTCTAATTAAATGAGATGAAATCAGTTTTATTTTTTATGTATTGCTATGCCCTCTTGCCAATTTTGATCGGACTTGGTACAAATATTTATTAGAAGGAAAACTTTTAATTTCATTTCTAAATGATTTTGAGTTTTCTAAAAACATTACTGAAATATTAGAGCTTCATTATAGTATACCCAGAATGTGTGTGTTAATATAAGAACAGCTGAGACACATTTTATCTCTTCTGCAATTATAACTTTAGTAATATTATAACAGATGAATCACTTTTATATAACTAAAAGTCGATAAAAGATTCAATATCATTATTATGGCCTTTCACGAAATGCAGTGTTGTGTTGTACTTCATTAGAAAAGTAATCATACGATTTTTTTTTATTAAGTTTTTATGTAATGGAACAAGAATGAGATTGAATTAAATTTTAAGTTTAGTCATCTAAATCAAAATTTAACTGACATGACAATATTTAATAGGACTTCAATGTAATATTTGATCAAAATCTCGTTTTGAGTTTTATACATGTGTACAGTTGTATAGTGGATAGACTGAACAAAATATGTAGGTACTTCGCATGCCTAGAAACTTACATAAGGCAGTGGTAGTTGTTATACTTAAGCTTTGCAGCTGTATTGAAGTCATTGTACAGCTTCTAAAAATTTGTATGCTTATAGTGAAGAAATAATTCATCATTTTTCTCGTGTTAAATCTGTGCCAAAATTGTGAAAATTGTGTCGTCTGTTATACATTCTGCAATAACATAAATAAAATTTGATAAATCAAATTTATACCCTATATAAAACGTCAGTTTGATGATGATAAATTAATATGTTTTTGGTTTCATTTTCATCTGTTAATAGTGAGAGAATTTATTAAAGAACTTCATGAAATTGTATTTAATAATAATATTACATGCATTTACGTGAATAATAGTACATAAGACATGAGACATGGATGCAGTTTGAAACCTTTAATATTTTTCTTTATAATATATTTGTTAATGTATAGTATTCAGAATTCTGAATTTAAGGATATAAAGATAGATAAGATTTACAGTGTAAAATTAGAGTAACATACACTGTGTTTCAAAATGAATATCGGGGTTTTAAGGCTTTTTAGTATTTAGGGGAGAGTCGGGTAGTATCAGACATCGGGTAATATCGGACAGTGAGTTTCTTTCATCTATCACACGATGATAGTACCTGATTGACATGGTTACGTTTCTGTGATGTCGCATAGAGAAACGTAACCATGTCATTCAGGTACTACCATATGGTGGTAGATGAAAGAAACGCACTGTCCGATACTACCCGACTCTACCCTATTACATTTAACATACAATTATAAATAATATATGAAATGAAAGAGCAACTCAAACGGTTTTGTACGCGCATGCACTTTTTCCTCTGTCTTCCGTTAGAAAGTGCGTTGAACGAGTGAGAGAGTCTTTCACACGTAGCCCCAAGAAATCTGTTCGGAAGGCTAGTCGTGAATTAGCAATTCCAGCGACATCTGTGTGGAGAATTTTAAGGAGATGCATATGGAAGTACGCGATTGGTTAAACGACGTTGTACCCGATCGCTGGATTGGCCGAAAGGGGCCGAATGACAGAACTTGTTTCGCATGGCCTCCACGTTCACCATATCTTATGCCATGCTATTTTTACCTTTGGCGATTCATAAAGGATCGTGTGTATGTACCTCCGCTACCAGCTGACCTACCAGACTTAAGACAGAGGATTGAAGCAGTTGTTGCAACAATTACTCCAGACACACTGATCAAGGTTTGGGAAGAACTCGCTTATCGACTTGATGTGTGCCGTATGACGAATGGTGCCCACATTGAGCACTTGTAGCAAAAGTGTTTGAGTTATTCTTTCATTTGGTGTATTATTTATAAAGGTAAAGGTGAAGGTATCCCCGTAACATGCCATGAAGGCACTTGGGGGGGCATGGAGGTAGAGCCCCATGCTTTCCATGACCTCGGCTCTGGAATGAGGTGGTGCGGTCGGCACCACGCTCTGACCATCTTTTACCCCCGGGCAAGACCCGGTACTCAATTCTATAGGAGGCTGAGTGAACCTCGGCCGTTCTGAAAGTTTGGCAACGAGAAAAAATCCTGTCACCACCTGGGATCGAACCCCGGACCTTCCAGTCCGTAGCCAGCTGGTATTATTTATAATTGTACGTTAAATGTAATAAATACTACAAAGCCTTAAAACCCCGATATTGATTTTGAAACACCCGGTATTTTATTTCCTTGTTAGTGACTTTCCTTCAAACGTGTGTGAAATTACCAAGCAAAGATAAGATACCCATTTTATATAATCTATGCAGGCCACCAACATAAAATGGTGTTTGAATTACCTTCCCAGACTTCCAAACTCACATACATTATAAACATTTATTGAATTTTATTATTTGTAGTATTGCCTTTCCGTAATATATCCTCAAAAGTCAGTTGTTCTTGTTGTTTACATATTGTTAAAATAAAAGTGAAGGAAAAGTTTTAATAAACGATGCAACTGTTGCAGGATTTCATTTTATAGGATTTATATTACTAATGGAGCATATTGGCATAATGCACACAAGCTGATTTGTTTCTAACTAATCCACGTGAATTAATACCACAATAAGCATAGATATAGAAAAATGAAGAAAGCGTACTTCTGAATATTGTCATAATAAAATATTATGTACACATATTTATAATTAAAATAGGAATTTGCTACGAAAATTATCAATTCAGAAACATTACACATATTTTAGTAAATTTTAAAGTCCCTTTCATCCTGTTAGCCTGTATTTATTGTTAAGTGTTAATGGACTTTGTTGGTGTGTAAATAGTACAGATGATTTGTGCTGTCTAAGCAATGTCTTTTCTTTTCGTTTCGATGATTAATTTAGTAATTGATTAACTAGCGGGCTTACTCTTGTTAATTATGTAAATCTGTGCGGCTTACAGCTGTTTCGGTGCTTCATCACACCATCTGCAGAGCCTACTAGATCTCGGCGTCATCTCGAACTTCTCTGTCTGTTGTGTGGGTGCACTAAATCACACCCCGATCAAATTCTCAACACACAGTTCACACACACACTATTTGACTCCACTTTTCAACAATCCAACGCACCCACATAACAGGCAGAGAAGTTCGAGATGACGCCGAGATCTAGTAGGCTCTGAGGATGGTGTGATGAAGCACCGAAACAGCTGTAAGCCGCACAGACTTACATAATTACCACGAGTAAGTCCGCTAGTTAATCAATTACTTATATTCAAGTGTTAAAAGTAGTGTACGCTAGATTCAAAATGGATTAATTTAGCTGTAAGCATAATGCTAGAATGCTGTAGAAAATTGAGTTTAGAGTGTTAGTCATGAGAAATCTGTGTTAAATAATGAACCATTCCTTTATTAGGACCAAATTTCATGAAGTTCTGATGTGTACCATATGAGTATCATTGTGTAAGTAACTTGGTTACAAACAACACCATTAGTGTCAAAGGGCTGTGACACAGCATTTGCAAATCCATAGGATAATTTATATAATTTATAATTTAAAATAATGACTCTGATAGTAATAAGAGTGATAATGATCATTTGTTACCTCATATTTACAGAAGAAAGGGACAAATTGTTTCACATATATATTTTGGATGCATTCCCAGTATCTTTGTTGTGAGGTTATTAAATTTTTATTGCATGTGTCACAATTTTTGTATATCTATTTCCACATTTTCCACTCATGTATGAAGTGCAATATTTTTATGAACAAAACGACTTTTGTCATATTAAATTATATCACATTCCATCTGAAACGGATGTTATGTTGTTTATTTTCCATATCCGTCCCATACCAGAAACTACAGTAACAGCCCTCCTTCGTGATCCTTCCTTTCACTCTTTTCAGGTGAGGATGTTGTTTATTTATTTCATGGCTGTGGTGGGGGACTGAGAAGTAAGAGATGAAGACTAGTAACGTGTCGCTGTCGGTAGGAACAATCTCACTTTATCAGATGCTCTAATAAATTATTCTTATAGATCTCTATCAACACTTGAAATTTGAATTTCAATAGTTAACAATCAATCAATCTTCTTAATGTATCCAGCTGTTTGCTGACGACATAAAGTCCACTATAGCCCACTGTAGTCTGTTCAGTTGTTTTTCACGAGAAATGAGGGGTGTTTTGATCGGTGTTCATTGTAGATGCCTGTTGCTAGTAGTCAGAGTTGGGATGTAGTCAATATATACTGCAGGACTGTGTCTTCTGCAACTGGTACTGATGATTTTAATTTACTTCTTTTGTGGTTTATGGATGGACAGTATAGAAGAATGTGTTCCAGATCTTCATCATGATTATTACACCACAGACAAGTAGGATTATCAGAAATGTGAAATCGGTGTAGGTACAATTGAGTGACAATATGACCTGTTCTGGCTCTTGTTAAAAATGTTTGAACATGTCTGGGCAAGTTTTTGTACATTTCCAGGTCATTTGGTTTCTTTTGTACAGAATGTAAAATTTTTCCTTTGTCAGAAGAGAGCCAATTGTTGATCCATAGGTTTGTAAAATGAGACTTTACTGAAGCAAAAGCACTGGATAGAGATATCACTTGAAGAGGTCTTGGTTGCAAATATGTTGCCTGTTTTGCAATATTATCGACTTTCTCGTTTCCAGATATACCACAATGACTAGGTATCCATTGAAATGTTATTTCCTTTTGGAGTTCTTTTAGTTTACTTAGTTGTTTCTGAATTGGAATAATTCTATGTGCATATAGGTTTGATACATATTTAATTATATTAAATATAGCCCTCTTGGAGTCGGTAACTATGGAATAGTTAACAAGAACTGACTCTAAAATCGTCCTTTCTTTCAAGTCTTCAGTAACAAAGTACAATGGAGTTCCTCCGTTGGAATCTTCTATACATCTTGATTACACAACTTTTAACACTGTATCACTTCGGAATATGTATGGTAAGACTTTCCTGTGTTACCTTTCAACGTACCTCGTTAACATGGAATCTTCTGTTATGGAAACTTCTAATTTGAAAAGCTAGCTGACTCCTCCCACTGCTGGAACACCACTCAATACGTTAATGATAAGGCAATTGCTTTGCTCATGTTTGATGTTGACATCAAAAGACAAGTAAAGAAAAAGAAAGAAATTCAATGTCACTTATACATGAAAATACAAACTTAAATAAGAATTATTTTAGCATCTAAATATATATAGGCCTACGTACAAATATAAGGAGAAGATTTGTTAATAACATAATTCCTCTAAATGAAGGGTTCAGAGCCATAGTGGGCCAAACGCCATTTATTAAAAACGTAGAAAGCAAGGGTTAAAGTTAAGTAAATACCATAGTGTAATGAAGATTGACATATCATTTAGTTTTAATGTGCACACTTTATATTACTTGCTATATGATTAATTGAATTATGATAATCACTTAATTTTAACCTAGTTTTCTGCATTTTTAATATATGGCGCTTGGCCCACTATGGCTCTGAACCTTTCAAACAAAATAATTGTTTTAACATTAACGACAAAAATATTTTTAAGTCATTTAGATTGATACCCTTCATAATACATTTACTCAGACAAAAATTTAAGTTGAGACGTATAGAAATCTGCTGTGTGGTCCCTCCAACGCTTAAAGACAAGTGCCTTATCCTCAGTAATACATAGTATTAAAACAGTAAATAGTGTTTGTACTCACCCTGTTGCTTACTCCCCTCCCCCCCGTCCTCTGAGTTCATTGCTCAGCAGTGATTGCATCGCTGAGATAGGTGCGGGCACATAAGAATAACGTAGCACACAGTACGTACAAACGTATTAAATGACCTTGATTGTCTAATAGTTTTTAACCCCATTCATGAACAACGAAGGGATTCCACTATATCTCCGTAGTGACTGCGCAAAATGAAAAAGGCAACCCTTGATTATACTGATATATTTTTGGGGAAAGTTATTCTGGGCGCAATCATTACAGAATTTCGAAAAGAATAAGTATGATCTCGGATGCTGAGTTTTAGTTTAGCCTATTGTACTGTCAGTTGATGGTATTCGAAGTCTTAATGGTCTGCTAATGAAATCAAAAGCATTCCAAACCACTGCTTTGGTGTAAAACGTAGTGGCACAGCTTGTCTACTCCTTCGTGGTGTTCCCTTTGAAACTACTGTATTTTCTCCTTGCAGCTGTCAACAGGCTCAACATAGGATTCTTTGAAAGTTTGTGTGATAATGTTAACATTTCTCAGGAGCAAACATTTTCTCTCTTAAACATTTAATTTCAATCGATCGTGGTGCATATGTGCGTGTGTGTGAGTGTGCGCGAGCGCGCTTGCGTGCGTGGGTGTACATAATTATATAGACAAAAATTACTTTGCCTAAAGCTGTTAGAAATGTTATGATTAAATAGTATATTTAGACGTAATGTGATAGTTAATAGGTGCTTCCGTGCGTGGGTATACATACTTTATGTAGTGTCCTGCAATGATCGAACATGAAAGAGGATATCAAGATACTATAAATTTCACCCTACTCCATAGACATCCCAACAGTACGTGGAAGTGAAGCGTGTAAACTAAAATAACCGAGCCCATTAAAAACCGATAAGAGGCCTTATGTTCGGTTCATGTTTGCCGAGTCTTTGTAGAACTGAAGCCCCCTTTGCGTTTGTTCAACCTTTCCCCTTCCTTACATATGTTCGGTGGCTTTCTTCTTAGTTTCTCCTCTCCCTGCGCCTTTACGCTTTTAGCTGTATAAGGATACCAGGCACATATCTTGCGAAGTTACGCATAGTAACGAATATAGGTATTTCTTTTGTTATCAATATGACTAAACATTCACATAAATATACGTATTGTGGCAACCATGCTGGAAAGTTCTCGCTGTC
Source organism: Periplaneta americana (assembly GCF_040183065.1). Classification (NCBI taxonomy): domain Eukaryota; kingdom Metazoa; phylum Arthropoda; class Insecta; order Blattodea; family Blattidae; genus Periplaneta; species Periplaneta americana. The sequence continues at coordinate 141,484,917 of NC_091125.1, read as the reverse complement.
TCGGGAGTCGAGCACGCGTTCGGCAGAAGGGAGGGCGCGCGGAAGGAAGGCGGCGGAGAGAGGGGACGCAAGTCGGTGGGCGCGGCGCGGCGAAGGGAAAGAAGACTGCGGCCGGCGCGGATTGATGCGGACGGACGTAAGGGGAACGTCTGGATTCCGAGTGTGGGGAGGCCCAGAAAGTTCGCGAACCGATTGTTGGAGAAACAGATTGTTCCCGAAAATCGAAGGTTCGCGAAGTGTGGTTTAACAAATAAAACCGAGCAGCTTTCGAAGAGAATTGAGTTCAGTCAGTTTTTGTGAAGCAGCCTTTGAGACCGGGGTTCGACGCGAAGCCAGTTTTAGTTCAGTCAGTTGGTGAAGCAGCAGTGAGCGTCCAGGCGGAAGAAACGCGTCCGGGAGTCTTTGGTTCAACTGGCCGTGAGCTGAGAAACTGTGGCAGCGTCCGGGTGGAAGCAACGCGTCCGAGAGTCTTGAGTTCGAAGTTCAGTGGACTCTCTCTGGAAGTCTTGGGTTCAATATGCTGTGAACTTGAGTGAATGAGCTAGAAGAACTAGCCAAGGCAAACGAACTGAGAACTGACAGTTTGTTTTGTAAATAGTGCTTTGTGAATATTAGTTGAGATTAGGAGTACATTGTTGTTCTCAATAATCCACGTGAATTGTCATTGTCGTCTGTGGAGTGCAATACGAATACTGTGTTGCTGTGTGGAGTGGAATACCCATTGTCGACGGGAATGTTTAAATTCAGAAATAGGAAGCCATTATTGTTGTGAATAAAAATAACATTGTTTTGAATTAAAAGTCACAGTATAAATAAATCAAACAAAATATATTTTTAGAAAACACTTATGTTCAAAGTACCGATTAGTATGTGCAAACTTCAAACATGAGAGAGGAAACCAAAACATTGCAAACTTCGTCTTATACTATATTAAAAAAAAAAAAAACTAATCGTAAGATATATGCTCAAATTCTTAAGCGGTTTAATATAGCGTCCTGCAGTGTTCGAACATGAGAGAGGCAATCAAGACATTACAAACTTCGTCTTATTTCATATGAAAAACTAATCGCTAAGTCTATGCTAAAACATGAAGGGGTCGGAGTGGAGGACAGCGAATATAACAAAATGGAACAAACACGACAGGCCTCCTTCTGCAGAGCGAACATCGACGAATGTCGAACTTCGTCATGCTCGACTAACTTGAATCGAACATAGTGCCTGTAATACTTCCATCATCCGTATAGTAACACAAATATTGTTACCGAGAAACTGTGATTTATTTGAATATTATGTGAAGGATGTAATTATAGCTATTTTCTTTCGGTAATTAGCATAGTAACAACTATCATATATTTTAAAAACATAATGTGCTTTGTATATGTACGTATATTTCTGTCGAAGTTTAATCATATTACTTTTAATAAAAATTACCTGTCCTTACATCTAAATAAAATTTCACAGGATTTGTTCTAAAATTCTTACTCAGCTAAAAGCATGAATGGTTGGGAGAGGAGTGTAGGAGAGGCCAGCGAACTTAAAGGACACATCATACAAGGGCAAGACCGAGCGAGCGAGACAGATCCGCTTCTTCAAAGCAGACTTCGGTTCTTGTCACGCTCGACAAACTTGAAGCGAACATAGAGCATGAAATGCACGACACTAGTGGACACCCTGTCAGTAGAAAATTTTGTAGACCAGTTGACATTATTCTTAAAGAACAGACAATCTGTCATTATAAATTAAATCTGTAGACCTGTTGCCCATATATCTGAGGAAGATACGAATCATTAACATGCTTCAGAAGGGAAGTGGCTGAAGATGGGTTCTTTGTCGTAGATTTATGGCACATGACAGAATCTGTCCCTGCATGGGTTGGCATGGGAAAAATTACCGTTTCTCTCTCTTCGAGGACAAAATTCGTCTCTGCTAATGATAATCCTCGTCTATAATTCTATCACAGTTTAATAAATTTTACAAGTGCTCCTACCTCAGGTATGGAATTCATCATACAGTTATAATGGTAGTCAGTGATTCTATGTGGAGGCAATAGTAACCGGTCAACCAGTTTGCAAAATATTTATTTTTAACAACAGTACATTGATTCTTTTCGACCATGTCTAACCTAATCATAGCACTTTTATGTTGATAATCAGCTTTTAACCTATATCTATCCTCAGTCTAACACTGTTTTGTTATCTCCATCCAGATTTTCCTGATATCCTCTTTGAACTCCTTTCCCATTTCAATACATCCTGAAGGTGGATGATGTTAGTTATCCTAGATGTGATGAAATATACTTTGTCATCATCCTGCAATATCAGAAAGGTAAGTTAAGATCACCCAACAGAAAGAACATTTCATTTTCTGACCGTTGCCCTACTTCCATTTTTAGGCTAATCAAAGCATGTTTATAATGACTATTTCGCTTATGCACCAATGCAGTGTAAAAATCTAACGAGTTTCATCCAATCAAGGACAACTATTAACTGCAATATTGTCACATCTGATGCGCATTTGTTTAATATCTTGTTGTTGTAGCCTATAGATGTTAAATATTTTCATTGTCTCCTTAACAATACGAGTATAGTAGGCCTTGATATTGCGTGATGGCAGTGCTAGCAAATGAAGAGTCCACTGCAAGAATGTTGGATGTCATTTGGAATACATTTTTCAGGAGAAGCAATTGAAAGTTTGAAATGCTTAGCGCTCAAAGCTTAACTGTGATTTGCCGATCATTACTGGACAATGACTATCAGTGTTAATGCCATATAACTCTGTATGTACATTCTATATGTCTTAAGCTATGCATTGACAGTCTTGGTTCATTTTCGACAAGAAAGTGAGATCCATCATTCTTGCAGTGGAGTCTTGAAATGCAAGTATTAAATATCTTAATATTATGTTTCCGTATGTTATAAATTATTCATTAATATATTCGCGGTATAGATTTAAATACAACCAGTTCTCAACTTATCGATAATTTACTAAATGAAAGTACGTACCTAGTTCAAAATAAAGTCTTATAACTTCAAATATATTTGTTTAATTTATTTTATTCTTTCATTAATCATAATTGTAGCTATTGTCAAAAGTTTACACATGAATTTCATATTGCAGGAGGCCAAGGCCATGTATAAGTCTTAGTATAAAGTTTGTAACTTATACTTATTTCATGTATGTAGTTTTTACTAGCCGATGACTTGTTAGTATGAAACTAGAAAATTCCGCATCACTCACGAATTGCATTATAATGTTTTTTCACTCCTACATTTTACCCAATAAAAATATAAATTTCTTCATTTTACATGATTCAATATTAGAGCTGTAGGAAGGGTCGTCGAGTTTTGCGTATTCTTTTGTTTGTTGCTATGCGTCTGTTGAACAAATTTTCAGACTCCTTAGGGAAGCAATTTGACTTACGCCCCATCGTCAATAGCAACCAACAGTATCACGGTAAAATTCATTTACTGCCCTAAAATCTATATATATATATATATATATATATATATATATATATATATATATATATATATAAAATTTGAACTGGTAATGGAAATTACGGGAAAACGGCTGAACGGATTTTAATGAGTGACCCCTCATTTTCATGCCTGGCATCCAAAGTTTTTCGGAAAAATAGTAGTTTTCAGTGAAATGTCAATTTTCCTACATAATTTTCCTATTTTCCAAAATCCATCTGTTGTCAGTTTTGAGAACTAATTTTATTCAATCACGGCCGACTTGATTGGATTTCAGAACAAAACACACACTACAATAAACAAGAGGCTATTACATGAAGGCCATGACCTGCAGGATTGCCGACATATTTAGAGCTCAATTCAATTTGTTATTAAAAACTGATTCTGCAGTGTATAATTTTCTGAGTACAGCTACGTATTAGATATTCAAATCTACGAAACTTGAGGTAGTTTGATGATATTATTACCATTAGAAATTAAATATTATTATAGTTAATATCATGATGCATCTATTTTTCATTAATTTTACATAATATTGATGCTATATTGATGACATGAAAGTGAAACGTTTTGAGGTTATGTAAGTAAATGTAGAGAATATCTTAATTTAGATCTACATTTCTATAATTTACTGAGTGGCTGCTATATATAACTACAAAAATTAAGTAAGATAATAATATTGTAATTAAAAATCAAATATTTTTATACTTATTAACCCAGTGGGGTTGGGTCTTTTTCATATACTTAATGGCGGTGTAGTGTAGATATTGATATGTGTCATTGTCTTCAGTATTGGCTCGAGAGAGAGCAAAAATTACAGTTCCTAAGGAAAGATCAAAAGGTATTACTTATTGATAAAATAAAAGGCCTAGAAAATTTTGTAGTCTCCAGATCAATTCAGCAAGATCTCTTAGTAGGATAAAATGATTTTACCCTCTACATTTCAAGTTCTAGATGCAGCTATACGAAAATGCTATTGTTCGAAAGCTTAGCAAACCTGACATTTTTTTAACTTTTGCCTACAATCCACAATGACCTGAAATAGCTACTGCTATCGTCCTGACATTGATACTTGCGTTTTCGCGTTGAAACTCAAAAACTGAAGTTGGATAGGTTCAAGAAAAAGTATTTGGCCTAAAAAAATCCATTCAGAGGGAGTATGTTTCATTATTATGGAAGCAAATAACTATCAAAAAGACAGGTATTCTTCATTGAAAATAAATCTGAACGAACTTAGTTTGCAGCAGCATTTGCTGCACAAGACACTAGTAAGGCTATAATAGCAGACTTACGGCAGTGGGAGTGGAAAAAAAATCTTATTTAATAGTAACGTAATTATGTTCCCTTCTTCTTATTAAATATATATATAATATTATTCGCGAAATTGTCTTATTCAAATATCTTGCCAGTTTCCATCTCTTTTGATAATTTATTCACTGGTGCTATGTGCTTGCGGATTATCGACAAAATGAGAGCGCTTGTGATCTTACCTAAGATAATTATTCAATTAGGTTAATTATTTTAGCAGAGGGTTCATCTAATAGGAACTATATTATCACAGTTTGTAAATTTTTCATTCCTACATAGGGTTTCCAGACATCTCGTAAAATACGGGATCGTCCCGTTTTCCCTAATGCGTCCCGTTGTCCCGACAAAAGTCTTCGGGACAGCTTTCCGTCCCGTATTTTAGAGTCCTAAACTGAGAATGTCTATTCTGTATTACAAATCACAAACATCGTACTTCATCATTATAGGAGACTGTAGGTGGACTATTATGTTATTGTGAGTTATTAATTTCTCAAGGTGAGTGTTGGCAAAACCAAATGTTTAGATGAAGTCTGGATGGATCTTTTTGAAAGTACTGAAGGAGAACTCTCAAATTTGAAGAGGGTAGTGGAGTTCATTATGTGTATCCCTGGAACAAATGTGTGTGTCGAAAGATTATTTTCTCGCATGAACACTCTATGGACTGATGAGAAAAATAAATTGAAGCGGTGAGATCAATAACCAATCAAGTTCACTTCTGGTCATTCATTTTTTGAAAATTTGAAATTAAATTTTTGGATATTTCTATAAGTGTTACGACTTTAAAAGTTGGTGTACTACTTTGTCTTGATCTCTAAAACAATCAGAAATATTACGTGCAAAAATAATAATTAGGTAAGAAATAAAAAGTTTTTTGCATTTTTCTCGAAACTTGTGTAAATAGGCTTGAATGGTTATTGATCTCACCACTTCAATTGTCTGTAAAAACAGTATAGATTTTCGTTTTTGGTGACACTGGCAGGATTTACCATTTATAACTGGTACGGTAAAACCTTTGTAATAAAGAGATTTCAATACAATGAAACCTGGTCTAGATGGAAGTGATATGGTCCCATATTTTTTCTGTTGTGAACAGATATCTGTATTTTTCGGTTATGGAGTTAAATGGAATATTTTATCACTCGTATACGAGTAGTTGAAAAACAAAACGATATTTCTGAAATAAATTTAATCGTAAATACTGCACATAGCCCTATTTGCTGGAGAAACGAGAAAGAAACATCTAATAAAGAAATTTGTAAATATCTTTTTTATGTATTATATTCTTAGTTAATTGAGGGCAAAAACGACATGCGTATCACGTTGGATTCTTCATTTTTACGCAATATCATTCGCAACACGATTGCTGTTTGGTCAACTGTCCGAAGACAAGTCTGAACCTCACAAGTGATACCAACAAGGCACCACTTATGAGGCAATGCAATGAAAGAAATTAATTATTGTTACGAAACTCATAAAACATGTGAGAAAATTAATGACACTCATTTTTTAATTAACTGGCAGGAACTGAATAGGAACAAAAATCGTCTCATACTTTAGGTTTTAGGAGAAAGATCTGCATACAGATAGACGACATTCCTGAAATCATGCATATCTGTGATTTTTTGTAACATCAATGATATCTTATTATTTTTTCCTTATGCTTCATACCTGTATAATGATAATGTAAAATAAAAATTGTGACGACGTCTTTTTAAAACATCAAATTGATCGGCATTTGTCACCTATACACAATATCGTTAGCATAATGCTTAGTCACAAATGACTAATTTCGTCCAGAGTTTCACGGGACCATGACTTGCACGAAGGAGACTAAAGGAAACCTATCATTTATAAAAGTGCCATTATAATAACCACGACAGATGCTCTCTGAGCGGCCTAGGGCCACGAAGCGAGCGTACATTACGTCATCGTAAACATTCCTTAATGATATAAAGACGATCCAAATGCGAATTGTTCCAGTGAGTTCGTGAATCTATTGTTGCCAGTGAATTCGCGATGAGTTGTTGCTGCAAGTACAAAAGCAATGTCCGTCTTGACGGGAAAACTGCCATTGTCACCGGTTCAAATACCGGCATCGGCAAACCTACTGTGTTGGACTTCGTTAAAAGAGGTAATATCCATGTTTCGAAGTTGTGAGTGCATTCGAATTTCATACAGAACGAAATGCTCGTTTCAGATTTTCATATATCGAAGTTAATTAAGACGAAATGATTAGAAGAGACACACGAAGACAAATTATTATTTAAAATATCGATTTTTAATTTTTTAAATTCATGTAGGATTTGTAGGATTCGAAAGTTTAGTAGTTACAGTATTTTATAGTTTGACAACTTCAAGTGAAACCCCGTAAAACACGCCAACTTCTGGAATGTCTCTCTTTCTTTCTTCTCTCTCCCTCGCTCCTCGTCATTCAGTCACCAATCACCACGTAAATATCTGAGAGGGTGTGTGTGGGCATTGCGTCCAATAGAAGAACCACTCTCCAGTATTACCACAATAACGGATTCTTCATTTTTGCCTCGACTGTCGGCTAGGAAGGTTCCATTGCAGGCAACTAGTCAACCTTTTAATGCTTTTGTTAGCAGGTTTGACAAACTGTGAGTGGACCTGCAAGTACATAGTGCATAGTGCTCTCTCCCTTCCCCTCGTACTTTCTCACTTGCTCCTCCACAAGACAGCCAGCGCTCACGTAGTAACTCGGTCAGGGTTTCAGTTCGATTTGTCGATCTATAGAGTATTTTTAAGAGTATTCAGTTATGATAGCTGTGCCACATTTTATCTAATACCAAAATATTGATAAAATATAATCTGTGTATAGGCCTAATAATTTTACGTGATATAAAATGGTCTAGTTTTCATAAATTAATAAGGGAGTAAATAATATATTTTCCTCTTTTACTAACATCATTTAATGTTGGTATTTAAGGGTTAGGTACAGCTTACAGCAGTAAAATTTTTGGAAATATTCAACATTTTTCCCTCCATTGCTGTATCTTGTTCAATAATGAAAATTGTATGTGTAAAATACTATCCTTCTGCAATATGAAAAAATATTTTTACGATAAAAAATACTTATATTCACTTATAAATATTTATATCTTTTTTTTTTTTTTTTCCAAAATTCAAAACGGTGGCAGTTCACTGTGCAGTGATGAAGCATTTTCCTCATAACTCATAAACTTGTTAACTTTTTCATGTTGTATCTATTTTATTTTATTGCTGAACTCATGTTTACAATATCATGCTATTTCAGCTACATTCCTTAATATATATATTAATTTTGTGTTAGAAAAAAATACTGATATTTGACCATTTTTTAAAATTAATTTATTTTTTATCAGACAACCTATCAAAGGTAGAGAACTGATCTTGCATCATATTGTAGATATGATACGCATCAATACACACAAAAAAATTCAACACAGAATGTTGGATAGTTTTTGAGTTATATGGGAAACGCTTCATCACTGCACAGTGAACTGAATTTTGAAAAAAAAAAAATGTAAATATTTTTTTAAAACGTAAAAATATTTTTTTCATATAGCAGAAGGATAGTTTTTATACATACTAATTTTCATTATTGTACAAGATACAGTAATGGAGGAAAAAAATGTTGAATTTTTCCAAAATTTTACTACTGTAAGCTGTACCTAACCACTTAATGTTTTTCGTTATTGCTGTTCTCTCAGTGGCGGCTCTAGGACAAATATTTTGAGCACCGACTCTAACATCAAGAATTTTTGTAATTCCAGCTATTTATTCTCTAACGAAATGACATAATTTCATATTTTAAAGTTATAAATAAAATCTAAAGTAAGAGGAAAATCTCTCTATAGTCTCAGACTATATTGAAATTTAGTTTTCTTCTCTTCACAGCCTGTCAATAGGTGAAACGATGTGGAGAGAAATAGAATAAACAATTTATTGCGAAAGCCATGCTGCTACTTTGTGAAAACGTAATTGGATAATTAACTTTAAAACACAAAACCTGTCTAGGAATGGTCAAAAGAATATTTTTCAGGCGATGACTTATTATTGATATTCCGTTAACAGAAGTTTCGAACATTATTCTAAATTATTTTTAAATACCACAATTAATTAAAAAAATGTATGCAGATATTCATAAGGTAGGGGTAGTTCGTTGGTAGAGTGACTACGTACTCGAAGGTCCTAGGTTCAATTCCAGGCGGTGGCGGGCATTTTTCCATTGAAAGAACTTCCAGAACGGCCTCGGAGTCCATTCAGCCTCCTGTCAAATTGGATATAGATATTCTCTAGTGGTAAAAGACGGTCGAAGCGTGATGCCTACCGCACTACCTCGCTCTAGTGTTGAGGTCAAAGAAGCACGGAACTATATTCTAATACTGTTTCATATTGTGACATTTGTTCGCATCTACCGAAGGGAATTTAAATTGTGTGTAGGGAAATATGTTGTAGTAGATCTGTTTAGTAGTAGTAGTAGTAGTAGTAGTAGTAGTAGTAGTAGTAGTAGTAGTAGTAGTAGTAGTAGTAGCAGCAGCAGTAGTAGCAGTAGTAGTAGTACAAGTAGTAGTATTTTATTCAACGACGCTTTCACCAGTGGAGTTTATTCGGTGTCGAATGCAATGTGGGCGAGAAATGGTAAGCAGATTTTGTCTGGAGCCTTGTATAAAAACAGGGTTCTATTATGTGCAGTGACTTACTACACGGGCCTCCTAGGTTTACTCCTCTTTCTAAGGAATCCATATTAAGAATTTTGTCGCCTTTTAAAATCCTTCATCTTCAGACGTCAGATCTAAAACCAGCATAATAATCGGAAGACCCGCGAGGACGATTTCAATGAACCAATCAAATTTGTTCTCAGTTCTCTTATCTGAAATCCCTCTTCAATATATTGTATTGTAAAAAGATAACTTTTATGTACATTTGCCTTCATTATACTATATATTTTATTAAATTATAACACTATAATTATATTTTTAAATTATTATTTCTAAAGCCAAATATTGAGTCTGTTGATTGATACTGTCCCTATTGTTGTTAAAAAAGAAAAATGTTATGTTTTATTTAACGACGCTCGCAACTGCCGAGGTTATATCAGCGTCGCCGATGTGCCGGAATTTTGTCCCGCAGGAGTTCTTTTACATGTCAGTAAATCTACTGATATGAGTGTGTCGCATTTAAGCACACTTAAATGCCATCGACCTGGCCCCGGATCGAACCCGCAACCTCGGTCACAGAAGGCCAGCGCTATACCAACTGCGCCAACCAGGCCGACTATTGTTGTTATCTTTATTAAAATTCACTGATTTGGTTTAATAAGATACATATAATCACCTAGTTCAAATATCTTGGAGCAAAAGTAACAAATATAAATGATACTCAGGAGGAAATTAAACACAGAATAAATATGGGAAATGCCTGTTGTTATTCGGTTGAGAAGCTTTTATCATCCAGTCTGTTGTCAAAAAATCTGAAAGTTAGAATTAAAAAAACAGTTATATTACCGGTTGTTCTTTATGGTTGTGAAACTTGGACTCTCACTTTGAGAGAGGAATATAGGTTAAGGGTGTTTGAGAATAAGGAAAATATTTGGGGCTAAGAGGGATGAAGTTACAAGAGAATGGAGAAAGTTACACAACGCAGAACTGCACGCATTGTATTCTTCACCTGACATAATTAGGAACATTAAATCCAGACATTTGAGATGGGCAGGGCATGTAGCACGTATGGGCGAATCCAGAAATGCATATAGAGTGTTAGTTGGGAGGCCGGAGGGAAAAAGACCTTTAGGGAGGCCGAGACGTAGATGGGAAGATAATATTAAAATGGATTTGAGGGAGGTGGTATATGATGATAGAGAATGGATTAATCTTGCTCAGGATAGGGACCAATGGCGGGCTTATGTGAGGGCGGCAATGAACCTCCGGGCTCCTTAAAAGCCAGTAAGTAAGTAAGTAAGTAAGCAAGTAAGTAAGTAAGTAAGTAAGTAAGTAAGTAAGTAAGTAAGTAAGTAAGTAAGTAAGTATATAATCACCTACTTCTGTACTTAACCCAGAGCTTGAAAAGAGATTTATTTAGATCTTACACTAATAGGCTTACTCATGTTTTATCGACTTTTGTGTGTCGTCAGAGAAGTGAGCATCACATCTCCTCCCCTATTATACCCTCTAATAATATCACCTTCTTGAGGGCCAGTCATTAATACCTTTTATAGCTGGTTGCTTAGTGTTGTTCCTTTGAGAGATCATTAATCGTTGACCCATTCAAGTCGTTTCGCAAAGTAGGCCTAAGTACAAACTATTTAAGCTAAAAATATGGGAATTTTGCAATGAATAGAAACATTGCCAAATACGTAAGGAATATTTTGTTTCTTTATTACCCTCTATTATTAAAAAGAAGAAAAATATTTATAGGCCTACTTGTTTTCTAACATTGTGTATTTTAGTTGCAGTCTTATTTATCATACTTTTGTACAATAAAAAATTCTCGAAGACTATATTTCTATTAATTTGACCAAATTCTTCAATGAGGTAAGGTTTTCCCGAATGCTTTGGATTCCCCTGGCATTTTCATTATATTACTGCTCCTTTACCGTTCCATCACTGGCTTACCACTTTTCTGTAATTGAAACTACAGGGACGATGGTATAAATAGGCTACACTTAATAATTATTATCTTATTTTAATCTTAACAAGCACGTGAGGTAGTCTGCCTGCATACTGATCGAATTGTCAGCATCAGAAATATCTTAGTATATAATGATAATGCGAGATAAGATTGCACTGAATCGCGATAACAGCTTCAATGTAGATCGATAACAAGTTTTCGACATACGTATTATTACGTGTTGGCAAACATGTATTGATTTTTGTTGTCGTAGGAACCGATTTCTGTATTTGCTAGGTTATAAATGCCTCAAGTCGAAAGTACTCGTAGCTTTGGTCAAGGTAGAGCCACAGTCTAGTATATACAGTCGCGAAGCTCAATACGTAGTAAATATGCAAACATTAGATAGTTGCTCACCGCTAGGATCGCTAATATCGCCTCATTACAGGCACTGCAAAATAGTACCGTCACAGTCTATTGTTTCTAGCACCCTCAGAACTCAAGCTTCGTGACTATAATATAGTAACCGAGCGACGAGCTCGGTAACCAGCCAGAGGCTCCTCTTGTACGTAACTTAGACGCTGTAAATCTGTGGAAAGAATAGATCTGGGTTAACAGTGCCAGGTCCAAGGGCGTGAGAAAAACCAGAAGACTAACACATATTATTCACACATTCTGAATTTATTGTAATCTTTTCTAATATGATCTAAATTATATAATATAGGGCATGCATAGCCGCGTGATCTGTAGGATGCAGGACGACAGAAGTCACCAAACTATACAATTTTCTCTTACGCAACAGCTGATTAAGGTCCGTGACTCCGCAGTTTCGTGATTCGCAAATTGAAATCCGAGCCTATAAACAAAAGAAAAGATGACTTTCAAGTTTAAAAGATACTGGTACTTAGTTATGAATCAAATCTGCGAATAATCCGTTCAACATTTTATCAGTAAATTCCTCACTTGAAGTTATATTTATCTTATCAAATATTATTGTTTACTAGCACATTATCACATAGTATCTACACGTATATTTATACAAAGGTTTATATTTATAACAAGTTTTTTACAGACATATTAGTATGAACTACAAAAAACTATATTCGCAACGATTTACAGGCATATTGTCACATAAAATCGAAAATAAGTTAATATTAACGAGGCGTTCTTTAGTGATATATTACCCTACAACAGTTTTATGACTAATTTCACGATCGTATTTGTAACAGAGGCGTTCTATACCGACATTTGAGGCCTGTTGCTTTCCCATGAGGACATATTCCATCCAAGTTATCAAGATTATCTAGATATCTGATCGTGTCGTCAGCGCTATAGTAGCCCAACATTGCACTGGAGACAATACAGAAGAAACAAAAGAACTTCATTGGAATTTCTTGCCTGTTGTTTGTAGCTTGTATGGTGCCACGCTCTAAATCACAGGTGTAGGCGACATCTCCACGAAATCCCGTTATTACTTGATACGTAAAACAGTATTGGTTTCACGAGGTAGATGGCACTGTGCATTAGTCTTCTCCTTATAGTAGTAGTAAAAGTAGTTGTAGTAATAATAGAAATATTTCATTTTATTTAACTTTCAGATGTACAGTAGTGGCAAAAAAAACGGACCGATTCTTGTAGTTGATTTCAGAGCCTTGTTCACTCCAGAGCACGATAGACTGGTAACTAAGACTTTCGTGGTTCGAATCCTACCTGGAAAGGAACTTTCTTTTTGTTCCTTATTCAAATTTATTCCCAATACTTTTCGATTGCAGCGATATTTTACTGCTTAATTAACTTATTATTCCCAGAACATGAATTTTACCCGCTTATTTTCTAATGGCTTTCGAAATGGGCTACGTCAGCAGTCGAAACTACAACAATTTCAATAGATTACTCGCTATCTTGTGATTGCGGGCGTGGCATGCACAGTGGCTCATTTCGGGGACTTTGATTATTCCGCCGGCCCGGTTCTTTTTTGCCACTACTGTACACTATAAATGACAAACAAATTTTTCCTGGATCCCTTTATCAGAAACAGGGTCTGCTTATGTACCATAGTTCTACGACACTAGACTCAGAAATTTTTTTCCCTCCCATATAAGAATTTGTCTTCTTTTTCTTCTTTTTTCCTCCTTCTTCTGTTTTATCTCCTCTCCTCCTACCAAATTACAATCCAATGCGGTTTATGAGAAGATATATAACTATGGACCAATAATTGATAGGCATACATTGCGGGCCTCCTGGACATGTGGTCAGCACGGCGCAAAGCCACCGCTGAGACAACACAGGGCAGTACATAACAAGAGACTAACATCCAGTCCCGTAGACGGAAGATAAATCTCCAGGGTGCTATTCATAGACATTTCGCAGCACGCGCTACGAGCGTACTAAGCTATCCCCGGCTATCCACTGGTTACTTGTACAGAATTCAAATCATATCCTATCGCTAACACTGGTTTATGAATACGAAAAACGCTGATCATCCACCGAAAGCCCGCGCTAAAAATGTCTATGAATACGGCCCCCAGTGTCCACGTCGAAAATTGAACCGCGGGCCGCTTGGTTATGAAGCGAGGAAGCCATCCACGTAGCCACAACAGCAGACTTAAGAATTTTATCGATCTTCAAAATCCATTGCCATTGGCTGCGAATCTTAGAGCCAACGGTTAGATAGTAAATACCAAACAGCCGAGGACGAAAACTGCGCAGATGTGAAGGTGATAATGATAACAATTAATTGTGAAGAAATGCTTGGACGGTGGTAGGAGTAGAAGGAGCAGCTACAGGAAACCTGTCCAACACCGTTTTTTACAACCACAAGTTTCGCTTAAACTCATAAGGATTTTACTTGGAAGGAGGTTACTCTTTCTTGTGGCGTATTATCAACCTTAGCATGATAAAAAGGAATGTAATTGTGACGAAGCACGTAAAACATATGGTAAGAAAGTATGTGTCACCTTCGTAACGCTCATTTTTATACTACAGGTGCTCGAGTATTTATGGCATGCAGAGATATGACTAAAGCTGAGAAATCTGCCCAAGACATCAGGGATGCAACAAAGAATGTCGAGGGAGCAGGTACAGTGGAGGTCGTGGCCCTGAATCTGGCGTCCCTCGCCTCTGTACGCCGGTGTGCTCAGGAGATCTTGAACAAGACAGATAAAATCCACTTACTAGTTAACAATGCAGGTAATGTTCTTATCTCAGGAATTTGTAAGGGTACATTTTATCATGATCGGTGCTGGATTCCTTATATTCTTGACTTTTTCTCAGTTACGAGGCAGGATTGTTAAGAAAAAAATGTTTCTGTTGTTTCAACACTATTATCATATTGGTGACATTTGATCAAAACGATATGGATGGATTTGAAATAGGCTATACAATTTGATGTTTTGAGATCATAAACCGATTGTCTTATACAGAGCGTTCGCCTACGGGTGGGGCCAGGAAAGCGGCCTGCCTGCGGTGTCGTTTGCGGGAATCGTCTATCCGTAAGCTTCCGCTTTCTATACTATACTCTGTAGGATTTTAATTTTAAAAGTTTAGCAGCAGTAAAGACAGATGTTTTTGAAACACTAAGTTCCTGTGAAACACGTCTTAGAGATTTATTAGGAGAGCGTGTAAATGATGCACTGATTTCATAAATTTTTTCTCCCGTCAATACTCTTTGTTTTCGCTTAGGAATTGTAGCATTTATCGACCCTGTTGTCCTTAGTTTGTTAACAAGAGTCTAACAGTTTCTCTACCCTGAATTGGAGCACCCGGATATTTCACTTCAAATTGCCTACGCACCTCTCTACATGACTCTGTTTTCACATATGCATCATACATAAAAACTCTCTGTTCAAGCGTGAATTTTGCGTTTTGCATTGTTAAAAAATTTTACACAACGCTGAATATTTAAGCAACTGTGTCAAGAAACTGCACTGTACGTGTTAAATACTGCAACATCTGGCTGACAACTGATAACTTGTCGACCTTGATGTCCTTGATTGTCGAGCGTGTCTCAACAACTGCGCGCACAAAGCGGCATATCAGTACATGACACTTTCCTGGCCTCACCCGTAGGCGAACGCTCTGTATATGTGGCTCATTATATTCACCTATTTGCTATTTATTGAACACCAATATAATAGTGACCTTAGCGAAGAGATGGTTTGGGAAGTTGAGTAGCCTGAAATTTTCTCATTATCTGAAAGACATAGAATGTCTATAGAAAGAGCTCTTCTTTTGTTGAACTCCTTTCGAAGCTGTCGTGCAAATATTCCAAATTAAATTGGCATGTAGCTTTTCTTGTTTACCTACAGGGTGTAAGTGAACAGCCTTGAAGATTTTCAGATCGAAAGCTCATATTGTATGTAGCAAAAAACCTATAACATCATATTGGTGGAAAGTTACCATGTGTATCGCAAATTATTTTTTTAGGAAGCCTTTCGTTCGTACTGATATACAGACATTTCCCACGCTGTATTCCCCCTCACTGTAATAGTCAATCTTTAGCACATTACAAACAAGCTGTGTTACAGCTCAGTGGACTGTAAATCGAGATGTCCTGGTGCCCAGAAATTTTTTTTATAATTAAGTTCAATTCTTAATTGTTGCATATAGTTATCGATAAAATAGCTGTTGAAGAGATATATGTCCACCGCTGTGGAGTAAAGGTTAGCATGTCTGACCGTGAAACGAGCGGGCCCGGGTTCAAATCCTGGTTTGGACAAGCTACCTGGTTGAGGTTTTTTCCGAGGTTTTTCCTCAACCCATGAAGAGCAAATGCTGGATAACTTTCGGCGCTGGACCCTGGACTCACTTTGCTGGCATTATCAGCTTCATCTCACTCAGACGCTAAATAACCAGAGTAATTGATAAAGCGTCGTAAAATAAACCAAATAGAAATAAAAAAATATATATTTAATTTATGACCAGCTCATGCGCTACTTGTCAGAGCTTCTGACTACAGTTCATGAAGTCCCGGGTTCGATTCCCTGTTAGAACACAGGGATTTTTTCTTAAAGGGAAATGTCTGGTCTGGAAATTAGGTTAGGCTTAGGTTTAAGATCTCTCCTGGCACTTCTTAATCATCCTACCATAATTTCATCGGGGCAGCGTAACTCCGCCTTCAAGGCGCCCCAACCACGGAAGTGGGTTACAAATAAGCCATTGTTGGGAGAGACTAGAAATGTCAAATGACAACTTGGTGGCATTGAAAAAAATATATATATTTAATTTATGTACATTTTTTAGCTATAAACAGTCATTTTAAAGGTAAATTTTCAATTGTTCGAACCGCTTTATTGATCGGTTGCGACTGCTGCCGTATTACATCTGGTGGAAAGCAATTGACATCTGGCGCAAACAGTTGAAAGACAGTGTTAAATATATTTTTCGCACTAGTGTTAAAAGTACTTTCCGCACGCTATCGTATTAGCTATAGTTAATTTTTAACACGCTTACCTGGCGTAAAAAAATCTGCTTTTAGGAATGGCTGTCTGAAAACACATTTCTTAATAGAATGAGATATAATTTTGAAACATCAGACAACGTTTCAATTTAGTTTTTATGCAAAGCTTTTTTTTCCACCCACAACTCACATTCTACTTCTCAGTGTTCAATAAGGTTCCTCTAAATGTGCCTCCCCACCAGCTCTAAATGTTGGGGATTACTATATATATATATATATATATATATATATATATATATAATATATATAATAAAATTCGCTCCATGGTTGCCAATGAACTTCGCCGGGCTGACGAGTATGAGGTGTACGAGGAAATTGGGTGCCTTTCTGCTGACGGTTCAACTCGAAGAGCAGATATCATTATTATAGACCGAAAAAAAATTGTGGATTCATTCTCGATCCCACAGTCCGTTTTGAGAACAGCGAGGAACAACCTAGAGAAGTCTGCAAAGAAAAACGGACAATTTGTCTGCCATGTTGCAGCGATTTGGGGACCAAATATAACATCAAAACGTGGGACGTTATAGGAATTATGATTGGGGCCAGAGGCACAATCCCACGGAAGTCTTCCGAAAATTAAAAGTCCCTGACAGCACCCTGGACATGATATCCTCCACTGCACTGAAATCATCGATTAGCATAATTAATCATCACTTATATTCTTTATAAAATGTAATTTGTCTTGTAGCCTAAATTGTTTGTTGCATTTCCAATAAATTTCTCAATGATAGCCTACCTAACAAGGGTTTCTATTAAAGAAAAAAATTGAATTAAATATAAATATTCATTTAGAATTGATTAGGAGGCCGATTATGAAACCCTGGTTAGGACGGCTATCAACTATCTATATAACCCCGTACATGTTTCATATTTGATACTGTTTACAGGGGTGATGGCATGTCCGCAAAACAAGACAGAGGACGGATTTGAACTGCAGTTCGGTGTAAACCATCTGGGCCATTTTCTCTTCACCTGTCTGCTCTTGCCCCGCATCATCCAGTCAGCTCCTGCCAGGATCGTTACTGTCTCATCTTACGCACTTAAATGTAAGTGCAATATAAAGCGATTTGTTGTAGAATGTGCTTCTCTGTCACGTTGCTACATAAAATATAGCAACACACACATAAAATGTCGAATTTTTGTTGCAGTTGGAAAAATGCATTTTGATGACTTGAATCTGGAGAAATCGTACGGCCCCTCTAAGGCTTACGCTCAAAGCAAATTGGCCAACGTGTTGTTCAGCCTTGAATTGAGCACTAGACTCCAAGGTGGGTGGTTAAATTTGGAATAACTCTATCTGAAATGTGTGTGTGTGTGTGTGTGTGTGTATCTAATGCTCTGGATTTAACAATGAAGTCATCATCCTTCTTGCTTCCCAATATTTTGATGGAAGGTCCACAAACGTCCTAAGAGTTTCACAATTAGCCAGGTGCTCCATCTCCATGTCCTCTTCTCTGGTGCACAGTAAGCATTTAGGTGAATTCAGTACTCCAATACGATGGAGGTGTTTACTGAGGCAATCATGACCAGTAATCAATCTAAACATGGCCACGGCAGATTTTCGAGGTAGATCAGGAATTAGTTTTGGATCTTTGAGTGATTCTTTCCATTTTGAATTTTGATGTTTTGCCTGTTCGCTGTTACTTATTATTTTTATGACTCGTTTTATTGATTCATATGAAAACTTGAAATTTGTTTTTAAGTTGATTTTAGTTCCTTTCTATCTGAAATGTGATAAATTGTAACATTTGCTGGTCCATTGCTCATTGTTGTATTAAAATCTTCCTTTGCCACTGCTATCTGGTAACCGTTAGAAAATTGACTCTACAGGGTGATCCGTTTTGAAAGACATAAAATAAAAACGTGATAAAATGAGAACTTGCTATTTATTAATTTGCAGTTCATGTTTATGTTCAGTTAAGTCTAGTAATATAGTACAAATATATATAAGTTCAATCATAAGACATATCTCTTTGCAAATGTTTATTTGCCATGAAGGTATTAAATATATATTAATGTTTTCGCCTTATTTGGCATCATAAGTTATAATAAAATACGTGATCTGAAACTTGAATGAATTGACAAACGAGCAGTATAATATACATGATAAATGAATCTTCGTGAGTTTTATGTATAAGGTTGTTATAATTGATTTCAATACAATACAAGTTTGAAAGAATTGAAAGTAATGTATATACATATAACTCATGTTACAGGTATAAATACAGACTAAATAGTGAGCAATAAACATTTGCAAAGAGATATGTCTTATGATTGAACTTATATATATTTGTACTATATTGCTGTTTATTGTTAAATAATTTGTACATGCATTCCAGAAGAATGGGAGTTTTGTCCAAATTAGACCTCACTATTGTGCCCACTATTGCGAACGCGACACAGTTCATATCTTGAGGATAATTCCTCCCATGTGTGGTCTAACATCTCAGAGATAACTTCCTCAAAGTTTGAGAAAATCTTTGCTCTGAAATCATGAATGTCCCTGAGTCGCTGTGTAGACACATCATTCTTCACGAAACCCCAGGGAAAGAAATAGGGTGGTGTCAGGTCTGGGAAATTTAGAGGCCATACAATTGGCCTTCGTCGACCACACCAGTGTTACCAAATGTGACATCGAGATAATCACGGACGTCTGTTGCCCAATGAGGAACACGATACTCATGTTGTTTTCCTGTTAAAGTTGTAATTGGAAAAAGTTTTTCAACATATCTAAGCTATTCTATCAATAGTCTCTAAACACACACTTTCATCTCAAACAGCAGAAATAACTAAAATGCTCTCTCAATTAATATCACTCAATAAAAGAATTGTATTCCAATGGATACCATCCCATTGTGGAATCCTGGGAAACGAGAATGCGGATGCTTTAGCAAAGAAGGACAGCACGGGCCTGTTACTAAATCTATGTATTACTCTGTGAAAAGATTTATTAAGTCTACATACTTAGACTACAACAAACAAAATTTGATAACACAATCTCAAGGGAAAAAATGGAACTCTCTGCATCATAATCCACAATTAGTTCCCGATTTACCACGAAAATCGTCTGTAGCTGCATTTAGATTGGCAACAGGCCATGATTGTTTGGCCAAACACCTGCATAGAATTGGAATATATCAGTCCCCTAACTGCCCATTGTGCAACTCAAACCAAGAAATAGATTCGGAACACCTCAAAATCTGTGCTTCAGTGGCTGGCCATGATAATATCTTCGAAAAATATTGGAGTGCAAGAAGTCAAATGATCTTATTGTCAAACGCCTGGCATTAGAAAACAACAACAACAAATAACAACAAAAACATTAACTTTAGGACTAGCCCGTTCCAGTTCATATGAGACATGAGGATTTCCACGTCTCCATATGATTGCATTATGGGTATTCACTCGCCCACTGACATGGCAGATTGCTACGTCAGAAAATATCTATCTATTCAAGAAGCATTTTGTTTATTCGGTCATTGCTGAGTAAATTCTTTTGTTTCTTATGTTGTAACAATGATGATACAAGACTCCCGTGCTTCAGTATCACATTGGAACTGAAATGAATTCTACAGCACCCCCATTATAAATTTTATAGTGTTTTATTTTATGTCTTCCCAAACGGATCAGACTGTATATCTGAGCTGCAAAATCGCGCATAGAATTCCCCCAGGGTTTGTATACGTACAATGCACAATGACTCAGTCTTCTACACGTAAATAGAATAATAAAAGATGATAATAATTATTGTAATGTTGTACAAAATCGCTTTATTTATTTGTAAAAAAAAGTAAGTATGTCCATTTTGAAAATATCTTTCGTTGCTGCAGGAACTGGCGTAAACACATACTCGCTTCATCCGGGGGCTGTGAAGACAGAACTTCAACGTCATTTGGATGACTCATTCTTCAAAGGGGCAGAGACCATATTGAAAGGTTTTGCGACACTTTTCTTTAAAACTCCGGAAGAAGGCGCACAAACCTCAATATACTGTTCTGTGGACGAAAAGCTGGCTGACAAAACAGGACTGTTTTACAGGTGAGAAATGGACTTCTAAGTTAACCGTTGTTTTTCTTCTCCTTTTTATTTTATCTTGCTTTACTTTTCAAAAATTTTGCTGCCATTTATAATGCACAGTGGTTACAAATTATTTATAGTAATATAATTCGATAACATTAAAAATAAAACAACAAGAATCGTCCTTTTTGCACCAGGAACGCATGTTAAATAGTTCTTTCAATGTTGTCTAGTTTAATTATAATTTCATCGTGACAATGTATTGTATTCAAGTGCAAAAGGATGAGAGAACGAAGGGCTGACCTTTTGTACAGTTGGCCGTGATTCCTCGCAAACATTACTGCATGCTTTTAAGGTATTTATGTATAGAATCAGTCCTATGTTTTTAGGCTGAAGGAAATCGTGGAAATAGGAGCAAATTTCTGACAGTAATTAACAATAATCTTCTTCCTCTTCTTGTTCAACCATCAAGGTTTAGGTGAGTTCACCTGTTCTGGTCAACAAGGTCGAGCCATCTTTTCCTTGGTCTACCAATATTTCTTCTTCTCTGTGGATTATATGAACATATTTGTTTGGGTATTCTTCCTTCAGGCATTCTTCCTATATGATTTAACCATTTGTTTCTGTATTGTTCTATTTTGTCATTAAGTGATCTAATCTGTAGTTCATTCCTTATATCTTCATATATAATTCTGTCTCGTCGTGTATATCCTTTAACGTACGGTATCTAAGAAATTTCATTTCATTAGCTTGAATTCTACTCACATTCTTTTTTTATTGGCACCCAATTTTCGGATCCATATAATACAGTAGGAAGATCCATAACCTTATAGAATTTCATCTGCGTTTCTTTCGTTGTTTTTCTTCTTAGAATGTTTCGTATTGCTCCACATATTGAATTAAATTTTGAAATTTTACTATCAATATCAACTGTCAAAATCTTGGCCAATGTCGTATCCTAGATATTGGACATGGGAAACCTGTTCTATAATGGTACCATTCACTACTATCTTCGATCTTATAGGATATTTCCCTATAAATGCGATAACTTTGGTTTTTTTTTTTGTAGAAATCTTCATGTTGTATTCAGAAGCTAGTGCATATAGACTGTGTATAAATCTCTGGAGATTATGTTCATTCTCTTGGATTATCACTGGATAATCTGCATATAATATTGGGTTGGATAAAAAGTAATGGCAACAGTTCGATATTTCTGACATGGCTTTATTCACAGGGGTACAACATTTACGTACCTTCTATATAGTCGCCCCCCTTATTTATTACCTTTTGCCAAATGTTTGGAAGGCGTCGTACACCATCAGCGCGTCCATCTTTGTTGATGTTCCGTATTGACCGCCCTAAAACAAGGACAAGTTCGTCTCTGGTATTGTACCGGGTCCCTCGCAGTGGTTCTTTCACTTTGGTGAATCGCATGGATCATATCGGGTGAGTGCGGTGGATGTTCCAGTAGTCCGTATTTTCCGTCTGCCTTGGAGGTACAGCGTGGTGCAGTATTACCCCATCAATGTCATATGCCACAATGAACATCACTTTCACATCCCTGCCTTTCTGGAACGCTTTAACCCATCGTGCCACTGTGCGATATGGCAACGCTGCATCGGCATATGCTTCATGCAGTCCCTGAAAACATTCTTGTGCACTACGACCTCGTGTCACTTCAATTTTGATCCAGGAACGTTGCTCTAGTTTTGTAAACGTGGTCTTAAGGCGCTCGCACTATCCCCATGAAAGTCAACGTTCTACACAATGCAGTAGATTGAGAGAGTACTGTCGCCGCTGGCTGCACTTACTCATCTAACAGTCCTTGTTCATGTCCATACAGCTGGCAACTCTCGAACGCACCATCGTCACGTGACAGCAGTGTTGCCATTACTTTTTATCCAACCTATGTATATTGTGTTTAAGTAATTCTTTATGCCATAAGAGTTTTGCTGTTTCCATTGTCAAGGGGACAAGCTACATCCTTGTCTAACGCCTTGAGTTGTTTCTATTTCGGGAAGCCTCTATTTTCCATAATATGCCATAATAGTGGTCTCTTTACTTTATCAGTAATATATAGTACATTATGCAACGAGCCTATTATGATAGTAATTAAGACGCAAGTATGGATATTTATGAAACGAGCGCAAGCGAGTTTCATAATATTCATACGAGCGTCTTAATTACCATTATAGGCAAGTTTCATACGACTTTTTATGCTCGACCATATTTCTAACTTGAAATTATTCAGATGTATACATTTTATTTGTATCTGACAAGATCGGAAGTGACCTTGTTCTAGGTCGTGAATTGTGAGATGTGCGCAGACGCGAAAGTATTGATTTTTTCCGAGGAACAATAATGTCATTGACCTTGATGTAATCCCGTTAAACTTGATATAACCTTGATTATTGAATTCTACATTGAAAAACGAGATGACAAATTGAATTTGTTTGAATATTATTTACAATTAACGCTAATTATGATAGTAACAGAACATAACCTTCTGCGACAGTACCGGATTTTCAGCCTCCGTGACTTTTCGCTAATTCTCTTTCGATTGCATATCCGAGAATAATCGATACTTGCGGTTTTATAACGGTACAAAGCTGACTTGTCATTGGCTGAACACCTGTAAGCTGAGTTGTCATTGGCTGAACACCTGTACTTTAATGAGTAGGTGTACTTTAATGACATGCATTAAAGGACTGCTACCAGGTGTATAATTACTACATTTCGGCATGGTCGAGCATAAAATAAATTAAGAAATATGTAGAAACTAAGGATCTCAGTAACAGACTTAAGTAATGTGCAATTGCATATCTGTGTAGTGACTGCAAACAGGAGAAGGTTCCGGCCAAGGCCCGCGACCCAGAGGCAGCAAAGAGGCTGTGGGAGGTGAGCGCAGGGATGGTGGGGCTGGGCAGCTGGGACCCCTTCACCGCAGCTGACGGCACCTTCCCCTACTAGTCAGCGAGAGTTGTGTTTTGTTGCGTGTTGTGAGCACTTGTTGGGGGGGTTCATAAGTGTAACACCAGGTACCTAATATCAACATTTTTAGCACATAAGTTTAGGCCTCTAGAGGCTGATTGTAAGCAGTTTACCGAAAAGTATTGGTAGTATATCAATTTGTGTTAGAAACGAAAGTTATGTTGTTTTCATATTATCATTTCCATGTCCTTTCCATGTTCCATTTAATTCATTTTTATACTTACATACGCTCTTAAACAACTTTTTAAATAAAAAAGAATCAGTACTGCATTCAGATACATCATAATTATACAGGGCGATTCAGAAAGATGGAAACACTTTTAATTTGCTATATTTCCTGAACTATGTGTTGTATTTTAATTCTGTAAATTACATTTGATTGTACATACATGGAAGATTAAAGATGTTCCACATGCCCTCCTCCGGCTGCACGGACAACATCTAGGCGGTAGCTGAATTCGTCCCACATTCGTAGCAGAATGTCTTGCGTCACTGAGTTCACCGCAGCTGTGAGACGGTTTCTTAGCTCATTCAAATTCATGGGAAGAGGTGGTACGTAAACTGCATCTTTTACGTACCCCCACAAGAAAAAATCACAGACTGTCAGGTCGGGGGACCTCGGTGGCCAGAACTGAAGTGCCAAGTCTGCAATTCCCATGCGGCCTATCCATCGTTGAGGTAGAGATTCATTCAGAAAACGTCGAACATTCAGGTGCCAATGGGGCGGAGCTGGGCTTTTACCTTTATTCAAAGAGCCATTTTCGTCGAATTGTTTATTCCAATGATAAATGTTCTTCCTCGTTGGAGGTGTAAAATTAAACTTACGCCGAAATGCACGCTGCACAGCAGTCACAGACTCGCTTCTACTGAATTCACGAACGCAAAAAATCTTATGTTCCATAGTAGCCATCTCGTTTACAACTGACGTGGTACTGTACAGTGCAGCGTATTCGAAACAGCTGACGGTACAGTGCGGTGGGGCGCTCTAGTGGTAGTATTCGAAACTTTACACCTTCCTCTTTCAAATATACTCGACAGAATTAAAATACAACACATAGTTCAGGAAATATAGCAAATTAAAAGTGTTTCCATCTTTCTGAATCGCCCTGTATTTTTCTTTCAAATCGTGAGGTCACTTTTATTTTCTTGCATTTCTTGCAAGAACACACAAACAGCTTTCTATACAACTTATCACGTTACGAAAGTTATGCTAATCTATTTTTGTACAAATATATTAGACATAATTGTCCACTAAAGTGAATTTGTTTAAACGTAGAAATTGTATCGATGTAATTGATATCATTCGCTTCAACGATGTATTGTTACACTAACACATAATTATTTAATAAATAAATATACGTACAAACAAATGGCTTTTAAAGAACCCTAAGGTTCATTGCCGCCCTCACATAAGCCCGCTATCGGTCCCTATCCTGAGCAAGATTAATCCATTCTCTATCATCATATCCAACCTTCCTCAAATCCATTTTTGTATTATCCTCCCATCTATGTCTCGGCCTCCCCAAAAGTCTTTTTCCCTCAGGCCTTCCAACTGACTCTCTATATGCATTCCTAGATTCGCCCATACGTGCTACATGTCCTGCCCATCTCAAACGTCCATATTTAATATTCCTAATTATATCGGGTACAATGCGTGCAGTTCTGCGTTGTGTAATTTTCTCCATTCTCCTGTAACTTCATCCCTCTTAGCCCCAAATATTTTCCTAAGCACCTTATTCTCAAACACCCTTAACCTTTGTTCTTCTCTCAAAGTGAGAGTCCAAGTTTCACAACCATAAAGAACAACCGGTAATATAACTGTTTTATAAATTCTAACTTTCAGATTTTTTGACAGCAGACTGGATGATAAAAGCTTCTCAACCGAATAATAGCAGGTATTCCCCATATTTATTTCGTATTTAATTTCCTCTCGAGTGTCATATATATATTTGTTACTGTTGCTCAAAGATAATTGAATTTTTCCACTTCTTCAAACGATAAATTTCCAAATTTTAATAAATGAATGTAAGTATACAATTTTTTGAACGATTATACAATTTTACGCGGAAGTTACCTGCCTTTTTCCTAAATCCCAGAAATTCTGTATAAACTACAGTTAAATTGATAGATGAATTTCTTCAAAGTTAATCACGCTTTCTATCTGTAATATTTTTCAATAGTTACCTTAATGCTTAAAATGTTTACCTACCTTCGTAATAGACTCCTTAAGCATTATTAGCCCACAATGTGTCAGAGAACTTTTTTGTTTACTACAAATGTTGTTTTCCTACGACACTCATTTAGTTTACGTCACAATAGCTTTCTCTTACTTTCCAGTAAAGTTTTATCCATTGTTGCAGTCCATTTTGTCTAGATTTATTAATTCCTATAAAACTGTATTCTGCTTTGTTAACTTGTGTAATGATATATAGGTTTAGTCCTTAAACACCACGTGAAGAGAAGAAATTCTTTATCACCTTGCTGTATAAGTGAGACTGAATAAAATATTTAAAGGCAATTGTTCAAGGAATGATCAATATCGCTTCTATGCCGAAAGAAGAATTAAAATTATTGACAAAAGTTGGTAAAGAAATAAACATGTAACTTGTTCTTTGAAATTCAAAATTCTCTACTTTACTTGAGCGATTAGAATGGTACAAATATTCATCAACACAACGGAGTTATTTTTTCAGCTAGTCTTTGCTGCATAGATTCATTATTTTCTAACATCTCAAAGAATCACCATTAAAGTACAGAGTGAGTCAGCCAAGGCTAGACCGGCGTCAGCGGAAAGTCATATGCATAGTAACTGCTGCGCCGTCGCAGTGATCAGACCTCTTGCTCGCGTACGTTTCGTGTTTAGTTAAATAAACACGTTCACACAGTGAGGGTGCAGCTGCATACCGTACATTTAGAGTGCAGTATTTTGTTAATTATGAAATATAGCCTTGAACAACGAGTGTTTGTTTACGACAACTTTGTGAAATACGAATCTTGGAGAACAGTTGTAACGAACTTCCGTCAGTCATTCCCTGATTCGCCAGACCTTTTAAAGCAATAATTACAGTTCAGAGAAGATTTCGTACAACTGGCTCAGTATTGGATAAGAAACGAACATGTGTGAAGCGTGTTCTCACTGAGGAGATGTTAGATGAAATTGGCCACCGACTAGAGAGAAGTCGTACATCATTCCACAGTGTAGCTCAGTAGGTAGAGGTGTCACAGTCTTCAGTGATAAGAGCTACGAAACAATTAAAATTAAAACCTTACAAAATTCGTGTAGTTCAGAGGTTAACGGAACCCGATTGTCAGAGCAGACTTAGGTTTTGCATGTGGTTCCAGCAGTCAGTGTATGATGAACTACTTGACCCCGTCTTCATTTTTATAGTGACAAAGCATGGTTCACTTCAGTGGTTAAACGTAAAGTTCACATGAATAACCCACATTCACTTGAGGAACTCAAAATATCCGGCACGAAATTCGAGTCATTTCGGAGAACGAACTGCGGCGAGTTGCTGGACATGTCTTCAGGAGATGTGCAGCCTGCCAGATATCACAAGGACGTCATTTCGAAAATAAATTGTGAATTCGGTAAAAACATCATTACGCAATACTAACCGCAAAAGCGCGGAACGAATCCTTCGCATATGGTAATGTTTTACGTATGAATCAGCCGCCGTGAGTGCGGTTAGGAGTCTAGCCTTGGCTGGTTCACCCTGTATAATACAGTCATTATTTGTTGTAGAATCCTTCTGTAAGATATTATTACACGTTTTAAGTCAATATTATTGTGTATACCTGCGAAACAAGCAACGAAAACATTCAAGCTTTGTATTTCAGCTTGATTTATGCTTTACACATTTATCTCACCGTTAGAGTTCTTTGATGACAAGAAACCAAATACTTTATAATACTGTGTAACTAGATACGAATATGTTGCACCTTAAGCTTCTTTTATTACTAACAATTGGTAAATAATCGTTTGTTACATATATGGAAAGCCGTCAGAATTGTGTAAACATGTCTTGGGTCTTTTGTGATAACAATGTTTTCCGTTATTCAGCGAAGAAAAATATGATTACTACATTTAAACTCTAAAACATATCTTAAAATCGATATTTAATACATCCTGATGCAATTTAGATATTTTATTTAAATAAATTTGACTGGAAAATAGTGACGATTAAAAATCTTGGCGTAGTATGAAATATGTTACGTTCTAAAAGGAAGTTCTACTAATGTCTAGTTATAAGTACCGGTATAAAATAATTTACTTCAAGTTTCTAGTGTAATTGCTTATTTTGAGGAGCTGTCTTATGTTAATGATTGTGATATGAAGTTCAAACTTACTATAAATGCAACAAATTAGGCAGAATTTTATAACGCGAAAGGAACGTATGTATAAAGTTGAAAACTTCTTCACTTTATATCATATTAAGACCCGCTAAGTACTATTCTCTCGCTTTAAGTTCTTGTTGTAAATATGTTGCGTTATACGATAATTGGACTACTAATACATCTTTTCTGCATCGTCCTTCCTGTACAGAATGATTTACCTTTTGTGTCACCCACTCGCCATGTGGTGAGGTGTCTCAAAGTTATAAGTGATCTTCACTTCAAACCAACACAAACTCTTGTGGTGAGCTTGCCTCAAAGTGATCTTCCCGGTTCCTTCCTGGAAGCTCCAAGAAAAGGCCTCAATAATATCACAAATGATGTAAAACAAGTACAAGAATTGCTAATCCCAGAACTTACTCGCTGGTCACTTGCTGTGTATCAGGGTACATTTTCACCAAGACTCAGATTGGACGCGGATAAACATGGCAGTTACATCATACTGACATCTGTTGACGAGCACAATCTGGATGAAGTAGCCACAAATCTGTACCATCAGCTATTGCCTCTCTCTGTCATGGATTCTTGGAACCCCAGGGCTCGCTTTGTTTTGGCTGTCTTAAGCTACTGCGAAGATACGAGTTATGTAGCACAACTACTTCTTAAAGAAGTCTGGAGGGCAAAGATCGTGAATGTTATTACGTTGGTGCCTAGTATTGGTGAGGTCCCAAAGTTGAATGCTTACACCTGGTTTCCGTATCAAGATTCGGAGAAATGTGACAGAGTGGAAGATATCGTTTTAATGGACAGCTGGCTCATGAGAGGTGATGGGTATTTTATTAATAACACTCACCTCTTTCCACAAAAGATCAAGTCAAATTTTCTGTCTTGTCCTATAAGAATAAACACCATAGAGACTGCTTTCTCTGTTTTGAGACCTCGATTTTTCAAGTCAGACATCCTCAAATTAGTGTATGAAGATGGCTGGGAGATCAGATTATTAAGACTTATAACACATAAATTAAATATGTCCGAAGAATATCTCCTACCTAATAACAAATATTGGTCTGTCACTAGAAATGACACTGGATTTCCAGGATTCGTTGAAGACATTGTTTACGGGAAGGCAGACATCGCATTTGGAACCATTGTCGTCAGAGATTTTCATTTACTAGACGTCACGAGAGGCTACTTATGGGACCACATGTCATGGTACGTACCATGCGGAACCAGATATCCCCGCTGGGAAAGTATACCACGAATGTTTTCGGGTTCGACGTGGATATCTCTGTTAGCATCAGTAGTTCTGGCTGTTGTTATTATCGTGACCTTGGCAAGATATTCAAAGGACTCTACTGTTTACAGTACTTTATCTCTGTCTCTATGCAGTGCTTGGGCTGTTATTCTAGGAGTTTCTGTTCCTATCATGCCTCAGACCTTACCTCTGCGATTATTTTTCTTTTCATGGATCTGTTACAGCCTTGCTGTAAATACTGTGTTCCAGACATTTCTAACTAGTTACCTAATTGATCCAGGAATTCAACCCCGTATAACGAATGTAGATGAACTAGTAAGTTCTGATATTAAATTGGGAATCGGATTTTATGATGATATAATGTTTAGAGAGAATATGAATAGCCAGTCACAGAAAATTTTGGAGAAAAAGGTGGAATGTGCTTTTAATGATACTTGCTTCATATGGGCGACTAAATATAGAAATCTCTCACTTCTATCTACTGACATGATGACAAAATATCAGAGTTTCAAATACGCTTCATATAATATCAGTAGCAGTTCTCTCTGTTTATTAGACGATGGAACACTTGAATTCGGTGCTGTAGTAATGGTTTTCTCCAAAGGAAGTCCTCTCCTGGATAAAATTAATGCTATTATTGACGCGGTAGTGGAAGCAGGAATTGTGGATCAATGGGTGAAAATGACTTACTATTTTCATATGCTCCGAACAAGGGAATTTTCTCTTCAGTCAACATTGGATGAATACTGTAAATTGTCTCTTGAACATCTTCAATCTGCTTTTTACCTACTATTTTTCGGAATCTTGATTTCTTTTACTATTTTTATAGCGGAGATAATATGCTGGGTTTTAAATTGTGTTTAAATTCTAATTTTATTTCCATTGCATTTGGAATTGCAGTTTTTATAAAAAAAAAGAATCATAATCCAAAAAATGCAAATTTGAGATATTAAAGCAGGGGCAGGGCATAGTTGCGCCCCACGGTCAGATAAAATGCAGCAGATAAAAAAGGGTCCCTGTTTTGTGAGCATAGTTGCGCCCCGTTCCCATAAGGTAGAGAAAAGGGCAAGGCATAGTTGCGCCCCGAAGAAATCAGGCAGCAGAAGGGACATGGCATAGTTGCGCCCCGATGAAATAGGTAGAGAAAAATACATTACGGAAACTCGAGCCTCGTAATCAACCAACCTTTTTGATTTCTTATTCAATATAATATTTATTATCGATACCGTAAAAATGAACACCATGAAATTGGCAGTACTTTATTAACTGTTTTTCTACTGTTTATGCAGTGATTATCAATAGCCTACTGTTAAAATGAACACCATAAATTTGGCAGTATTTTATTAACTGACATATTCAAATGAGTGAGCCGTTGGCATTTTATTAGTGATTTTCACACTGTGTGTGGCGTATAGTGAGAATGATTTAAAATGAATTTTAAGTTTAGTGAAAAGGGTAAAGAGGTAATAATTCACAATGGTTCTAAGTTTCAATTTTCGAAACCCTGTACCGCAAGTTAAGATATCGATGTACAAACAAAAAATGCAGTTCATTTATTGTGTGATCGATAAAAAAGTGTTATTTTAAATAGCAAAATTGATCATATGCTAGGCATACCTGATTTCAATGCAGTTATCAACAGTAATATCACTAGACGTTTTGATTTATCTAGAGAAAATCAAAACTCGAGTGGGATTTAATTAACTATTACACGATTAGAAGAAAGTATATAAAGATTAGAAGTAACGAAGTATTCCAATACAATAAAATATTAATTGACTTACGAAAATACAACTGTCTTCAAATGTATTATTGTACCATCTTAACATTACAAATATTACGCTAGATGCATGCTAGATGGCAGTAGTGAGCAACGCCTTCTCGTCGAGAAGTTCTCGATCTATTATACACGATGGCAATGTTACTAGTCAAGAAGGTTTTGTTGATTCAGTTTCATTTTTATTAAAATGCAACATTCCACTTCAATTATCCGAATCCCAGTAATCAACGTCACTTGACAGATGATTTTCAATAAATCTTAATATTAAACAATCTCTGATACGTGACTATCCATAATATCATATCGCAGAAGCTATAACATAACCTAACTAATATACACAAGTGTTAGAAAAGTTTTAATTAACGACGATGACATAAAAAATAAACATAAATAATTTTAAAAGGAATAATTATTGAATGCACAATTTTCAAATTTGAATGTGGTTGGTGGTTCAATTGATGTTATATTGGACGTGTGCGTAATAGAAGTGGAACTCGTTGATTTAGGCCTACATGGTGTATTCAACTTATTCAGGATTTCCGAATGGTGCTCTTCATTTATTTGTAAATCGGATTTCAGAAGATGCATAGGTATGATCAGTGATTTTTATTAATTCTTGTTCTTGAATGCCAATGCGAGTCATATTTGAAACTACTGTGCATCGACTGGAGTGGTTTGTAATTATATATATATATATATATATATATATATATATATATATATATATATATATATATATATTTTGACGTCCAGACCAGCGCAGTTTCAAATGTTGGCAAACAAAGAAACAAATGCTAGGGACGCGATAAAATTGTGCGATAAGCAGCCATGATTGGTTGAAATACGTCCTTTCGTACCGTTTTATTGGTCAAAAGTAGTATGACGTAGTAAGAGTGTAATAGTCACTGTAATATTTTTAAGTAATTTGTTTATACTGTATTATGACAATCACTTTCGTGTGTACTATGCCCATCGGGGCGCAACTATGCCATGTCCATTCTGCTACCTGATATTTTCGAGACGCAACTATGCCATGTCCCTTCTGCTACCTGATTTCTTCGGGGCGCAACTATGCCATGTCCCTTCTGCTACCTGATTTCTTCGGGGCGCAATTATGCCATGCCTAGGCCTCCCAATTGTCCGCGGGTCGCAACTATGCCATACCGTGGCCGTCTACTGAATTGGTTGTTGGGGGGGGGGGAAAACGCCATAGGCCTATGTTATAGGAGTGGAAATTTTCAGTGGTTTTCATAAAGCAACCATAGTCCAAAGACTTTTTTTTTGTGAAATCAGTCATTGTCCAGCCAGGACAATGGTAGCATTTACATAGCCCAGTCATGTCATCTTGAAATATTTATCCATATAATTTTAAACTGTAGTAGATTGGCAGTACTGATTTGCTTACGCACGCGGCAAAAGCCAGCTCAGAGAAAAATACTTCAGCACGTGAATTATATTAGTTATGAAGTCATCTTGGAAGAAGCGTAAGCAACAAGAGGAGAAGAAACAGGACATAATAAAGAAAAAGACGATTAAAGGAAAGGGACACTTCAGCCACCTTAGAGTATTTTTTCTTAAAACAACCATTGTTCACAGTTACCTACGTATATTCACGTGTTATGTGTTTCTATGAGACAATTTAAATTATAAATATAGGCCTACTTCAGTTTTCCCAAGTTTCTACAACGCCTTGAGGCTGGTTCACAATAAACCGGAAACGAAAACGACAATGAGAACGAGAACGAAAATATTGTTAAAATAAATGTATTTAAATGTGAGTATTCACAATTAACTATTGTGAACGCTCACATTTGGTACATTAATTTTAACATTATTTCCGTTCTCGTTCTCGTAGTCGTTTCCATTTACAGTTTATTGTGAACCAGCCTTTAAGAATGATGAATTTCATACTTGAAGTGTCAACAACACCCATACCAGATAGTTTTTTGTTTCTCCTGAAAATTTATGTTTTTTGACAATGGTTATTTAAAAGAAAATCATTCAATTGATCTACATTCACCACTCTGTATCTGTAATGATTCAAGTTGTATGGCAGACACAGCATATAAGTAATATCATAGAAGTTGTTAAAAGCATGCTGTGAAAGATTAAATGTAGGACTATTCAGTTTCTCTTTGTATTAGGTAATGACAGCCATCATCATCATCATCATCATCATCATCATCATCATCATCATCATCATCATCATCATCATCACCATCATCATCATCATCATTATTATCATCATTGTCCTCCTCATCATCATCATGATTTAAGCTTCATATTTTACCTTTTGCTTAACCAGATAATCAACCCAAGCGGGAATCGAACCCACGCTCAAGCGCAATTCCGAATCGGCAGGCAAGCGCCTAAGCCGACTGAGCTACACCGGTGGCTTTTTTAACATCATGCCATGAATGTTATGTTACATGCTACGAGATTTGAATTTTACTATGCATAGCACAATTATGCTATAGTTGACAAAGCTGTTTGAAAGGTGGTGGAGTGGGGAGAGAGAGGAGAGAAGTTTGAGAGGAGGGACAGCGTAAATACAGTAAAAATGGAAATGATAACGTTATTCGCTCCCTCCTCCACCAAAGGATCGCGAATTACCCGCAAAGCAAATTAATCGCAAGCGAATTATCGAGAGTCGACTGTATTAACTATTAGTAAAATTAATAAATAGTTATTAGTATAGCGTTATAATTTATACACCATATCCTATAGGTAGACCTATTGTTTAATGATCATTATTTTCTACTAAAATCCTATTAATTCTGTAATGGGTAAAATTTTAAACATTTATGCTATTTTGGCAAAGGATAAGAGACAAAGGCATTCATAACTTCAAGGCTGAATGTTCTCTTTACTTAACTTTTATTAATTAGGGTACTTGTAATATTACGACATTGCATGCCGGCACATTCAGTACCTTTCAGACATTAACGGTACCCATCATCTTATTCATTCTCATTTATTATGAGTATCAACAGGAAACAGCTAACTTATCACAGAGATTTAGTTGCTGTTGTTACTTATCCTTGGTTCTTCTTTACACTATCTATTTACAGCTGACATAAATCACTATGTGCTACAGTGCTATTTTCTCTGTTTTACGTTTTCTACATTTAGGGATTTTTTTTTTCGTTTATTTTTATTTTATTTTTTTATTTATATATTTTTTTAGACCGGCCAGAGGCCGTTTACCAAAGTTATCTATTTTGTTTTCTGTTTTCGTTTTTCATTTGTTTTCCTTTGTTTTACTTATACAAGCACAAACACAACACCCATGTGTCGAACCCACAACCCTTCGAAATTCTACGCCCCCGGGTGGGCTCGAACCACCAACCTTTCGGTTAACAGCCGAACGGGCTAGCCGATTGCGCCACGGAGCACATAATTTTAAGATGACCGGATTTGGGCGAGATAGTGTCGTTTGTTGCTAGAAAGACTTATGGTTCAATTAATAAATACAAAATTATCTTTCTTTTAAGCAAAGTGCAAATATATCTCACCATATTTTATTTTACATTCTTAGAACATGCATTCGCAATTTGTTCTATTACTCGTATATAATAAATGGAAACCACTTTTATTTGAAATTTATGAGAGTGACTTTAGTTGCCAGAAGCTACTTAAAATATTTAATCGAACATTATGGGAAATAAGTAGAAAGCTACATAAAATTACATACATGAGTTCAATACATAAAAGTCTCCGTCGTAGCTCAGGCTGTAGCGCGTTTGCCCGCTGATCCGAAGTTGCGCTCGGGCGTGGGTTCAATTCACGTTTGGACTGATCACCCGATTGGTTTTTTCCGAGGCTTTCCCCAACCTTGAGGCGTATATCAGGCAATCTATGGCGAATCACCGGCCTCAAATCGCCAAATACCATCTCTCTATCACCAATTCCATAGACGCTAAATGACCCAGTAGTTGATACAACGCTATTAAACAACCAAGTAAAAAATACACAAAGAGAAATAATGAACTAAACATTTCAAGGCTCCCAGTTTGTTTCTACACCAAGTAGACGGCCATCTCAGTCAGTGATATTCATTTTGTTATGTCAGACATGGCATAATATTGCAATATACATAAATGATTTGTAAATAGAGATAAATGTTTGATTTGACAACATTAAAGTGAATGTTATGACAGCTCGACAAATACATTAAATGTAAGTAAGTTCTGTTTCATTTACTACTATCTAGTAGCGGTATATCATTATTTTGTGAATCAATGTCATTGCCAAAGGCGAAGAAGTAGTCCGCGAATGTTCAGTGCATCTTCTTAGTGGATATCTTGAAAAAAATGCTGCATGGTCAACGACATAATTTCCTTATTAATTTTGCCTGCTTGTTTCTTTATTTCTCTGACGAGTCACAAGCCAGATCCAACGATTTCTACTTGGTGGAATGTTTGAAAAGTATCAGCAAGCATTATTTCGCACCTTGGAGGACTTTAGCTATTTCTTTATCTGAACACGACATTATAAATTTCAATTTCGTCAAGTCTAGCAATGCCTTTCCTGAAATAGAAGATATTCTGATACAAGAACTCAATTACTGGCCAGTTTCTGTGTACAAGAATACTTGGAAGCCGAAATGGAGACAAGGCAACGATACACATGGGAGCTACATTATCTTGACAGCTACGGGTACGAATGAGACAGGGAGAGCAGTCGTAGTTTTATATTATCAGATCCTACACCTTGCTAGCAGCACCACCTGGAACCCTAGAGCTCGGTTTGTCGTAGTTCTGTTAAATGACTTCAGTTACCCTGAAAGGACAGCACAATTATTTCTAGAGGCACTGTGGAGAAGCAAGGTTGTGAATGCAGTTGTGCTGGTGTTTAGTAATGGGGAGGTACCAACATTAGACGCTTATACGTGGTTCCCATATCACAGTTCAGAACAGTGTATCGAAGTGAAAAATATCGTCTTGCTGGACAGTTGGGTTATGACAGGACATGGACACTTTGTTAACAATACTTACCTCTTTCCTCCGAAGATAACCAAAAACCTTCATTATTGTCCTATTAGAGTTTCCACTCAGTTGACGCCATTCTCTATAGAAGACCCAGTTTTTGTAAGGAAGAACGGTTCCAAACCGAAGCTCATATTCAGAAAAGGCTGGGAAATTATGTTACTCAGAACTATAGCACAGGAGATGAACATGAGTGAAGAATATCACACACCACGTGGCAACTATTTTGGTACTTCTGATGGCAAGGGAAACCTGGGTGGCTATTTAAAACATCTTTTGTACAATAAGACGGATGTTGCTTTTGCAGTCTTTTCAGTGAGAACTACATATTTAGTCGAAACCACGCGAGGATATCTATGGGACCACCTTTCATGGTACGTACCATGCGGAAGCAAGTACCCCAGGTGGATGAGTATTTCGAGATTGTTTTCCTTTGAAGGATGGATGTCATTGATCATCTCTGTTTTTGTGGCCGGCCTTGTACTCGTATTTATAGCAAGATGTTCCGGAATTCATGAAAGTTCTAGGTACTCTAGTTTTACCACATCCTTCTCCAAATGCTGTTCTGTAATATTTGGAATAGCAGTGCCCAGCCTTCCTCGGACGACACCCCTGAGGCTGTTCTTCATTTCGTGGATTTGTTACAGTCTTGCCGTTGACACCGTATTTCAAACTTACCTGATAAGCTTCATCATTGATCCAGGTGTCAAACCATCTCCCACTAACATGGATGAATTGTTGAATTCTGGCATGAAATTGGGGATGTCTGATGTTAGCGGAGAATTATATTATGACAACAGACTCGATGCTCAAGCGATAAAAGTTATGGAAAACAAAATCGATTGCGAAGATATAACGTGTTACATTTGGGCAGCAAAGTACAAAAACATTTCACTTCTAACTACTTTTCTAACTGTAAATTACCTGAATTTCGAGTTAGGATCATCTGATTTCAACAGCGGTTCACTTTGTAATCTACAGGATGGAGTTGCAGGAAGTCCAACTGTCGTGATGGTTTTTGCAAAAGGAAATCCATTACTGGATCGTTTTAATGATATAATTGATAGAATTGTGGAGGCAGGAATTTTTAATTACTGGGTAAATATGAGGTATTATTTGGAGGCGATTGTGACCAAGACTTACCCTCCTCAAATCATCACGATTGAATATTATAAACTGTCACTTGATCACCTACAATCCGCCTTCTACATATTGCAGTTTGGGTATTGCCTTGGTATTGTAGTGTTCATCATTGAACTTTTGTATTACTACATATTCGCTTCAAAGAATCGTGTGAGAAAAATAAATATTAAACATTCTCAATCGTGAACTACTGATAAGACATTATTACTACAGTGTGGACAGTTTAGAAGTTCTGAAACTTGCTCTGCTACTTGAGTTCCATGCAAATGCTGGCATTCCCCTCCGTGAAATCGCGGCGCTCTTTTAGCCTGCAGTTAGTCATAAGTGAAATTTCATCGGGGTAGGACAGTTGTGTTGTGTAGTCGTGAGTGAGATTTCATTAGAGAATACAGGAGTGTTGTACAATGGTGAGATATTCACTGCAATATTGTACATTCATTTTGAAGACGTACATGAAGTCCAGAAAGTTGTGCGGTAGAACAGGACAAGGATTAGATATAGGCTAAATTTCGAGGCAACTCAGTTCCAACACGAAAAGCATTATTAAAATTAATAATGATGATATAATCCGTGGCGCTACAGCCCGTGAAGGGTCTAGACCGACCAGCCGGCTGCTGGCCTCACGCCCACATGCCGAAGCAGAGGTGGACGATCATCCAACCGGAAAGGAGGTATCGTGTGGTTAGCACGATCATCCCCCCAGCCGTTATAACTGGCATTCGCAACCAGATTTCACTACCTATCGTAGCTCCCCAAGTGCATCACGATGCTGGGTGGGCACTGGTCCCATACACTGGCCGAAATTTCATGAGAAAATACATTACTAAATCATATGCGAAAAGCACACACCTTACTCAGGCTACATCAATATAAGACAAGTAAATTTAACATATTAAGAAACCTGTAATATACGAAAACATTAAGAAGAAAAGAAAAGGGAAGATGGAAGAGTAAAAAGAAATTTCGTTAACGGTGGCTGAACTCTCATTTGTTTTAACAGTCTGATTAGACTGCATTACAGTAAAGAAAAAGTAAAAGAGAAATTAAAAAATACTATTATCAATTCAAGGCTTTGATAGTGGTTGAGTGATAGGTAATGTTTCAATTGTGCGGTAAAAATAATGTATCAAATATATAGATTTTATTTATTGATTTTATTCGACAATTTATTGCAAGCAAAAAAAAATACTTACGTTAAAAAAAAATTTTACATTACTATTGTAATATTCCTATATGAATATTCTTCAAAATTCATAATTGATTACCAAACTCATATTAAAATATATATTACAAATTGTTGTATAAATAACATTGTAAATAATTTTACTCGAATGTAGATTATGATATGATATTGAATGTTCACTTATTTCTATATGTGGTAAGCATTAATTTTGATTATAATGGAATTGTGCTGCTCTATTAAGTATCGTATCATATTTGGGTAATTTTACTTTGTATGTCTGCTAGATTTATTACTACAAATAAAAAATAAGGAATACAATTTTATGAAATCATCAGATATTTCAAACTATGGTGCAATTTGTGTCTATTTCACGAAAGTGAATTGTCATAGTTAACCTATCTTACTAAATTATTCTCATTTCCTGTATATAAGTCTCATGCATTAGAAATCAATAGAAATGTGAAATATATTACATTTGGAATTGTCATAGTAAATGTTGTAAGCTATTTAAAATATTATTTGTAATATTAGGTATATTTTACTTTATGTTAGAAAGTTAACCTTAACCATAGCCTTCCGTTACATACAAGGAAGTAAATTCATACTACTGCTATAAATACAGAATAGACTATAAGTAAGATGCTATCATTCAATTATGCAGTAATCGGCATTTATACTTTCAGTCGTTCTACAGTGATCGCAGCAAACCTACCTCGTATACTAGACGTCGACCAACTCTGCCAGTACAGGTGAACTAGTGGATGGGGGTAAAAGTCACTTCCTACAAGTACTGAATAATTTACTACATTTGACGACCGCTGAGTTATGACTGACAGAACAAAATGACACGAATATCCCGAACATTGTTTTGAAACCAAATTAGATGAAAAAGAGAGGTGGAAGAACAAAATTAATATATCTCGATGATGTACAGGGAGATAGATTGGATAGTAAAGCTGGAGTAGTAATACTCAATAACGAAGCAGTTGGGTGAATTCAAAAGCGAGAAGAAGGTCGAATTAATATGTTTATAGGGACACGAAAGATGTGGGATGAAAACAAGTTCTGGCTTTTCATGCAACATATTTTCTTCATGTTTTATTTATTTACAGAATCCCTAACTGTACCTAATAATATCCATGTAGTGAAATGTCTGAAAGTTATCAGCGAAATATATTTTACACCGTCCAGCACTCTTGTTGTTGCTTTTCCTGAGCACGACCTTACAAACTACTATTCGGTGAAATCAAGCAATGCTTTTGCTGAAATAGAAGACAACCTGTTACAAGAACTAAGTTACTGGCCACTTGCTGTGTACAAAAACAATTGGGAGCCAGAGTGGAGAAAAGACGATGATAAACATGGTGGTTACATCATAGTGACGGCCACGGATATGAAAGAACCAGAGAGCGCTGCTGTAGTCTTGTATTATCAGCTACTGCACCTTGCTTACAGCAACTCTTGGAATCCTAGGGCTCGCTTCGTTGTGGTTTTATTAAATTACTTCAGAGACTCTGAAATTGCAGCACAATTACTTTTAAAGGAGTTGTGGGGAAGGAAGATTTTGAATGCTATTGTATTAGTGTTTAATAATGATGAGGTACCAAAATTAAATGCTTACACATGGTTTCCATATCACAGTCCAGAATTCTGTACCGAAGTGAAAGACATCGTTTTTCTGGACAGTTGGATCATGAAAGAAAATGGATATTTTGTAAGCAACGCTTATTTATTTCCTCAGAAGATGACAAGAAATCTTCACACTTGTCCTTTTAGAGTATCTACTCTTCCAACACCATTTGCTGTTGAAGATCCGGTTAATGTATTTGTAAAAGGCTCCACTATACCAAAACTTATATATAACAGTGGCTGGGAAGTTAAGTTACTGAAAACTATAACTGAAGAGTTAAACATGAGCGAAGAATATCTTCCTCCTGTCAAAAATTTTTGGAATGATTTTGATGCTGAAGGCAACTTCACAGGGTTTACAAGACAGTTGTTATACGATGAAGCGGATGTGGCGTTTGCTACTGCTTTTATAAGAGTTGCAAAATATTCTGACATTACCAGAGGATATTACTGGGAACACTTGGCGTGGTACGTGCCTTGTGGAAGCAGATATCCACGCTGGATGAGCATATGGAGGATGTATTCTTTCTATGGATGGATTGTGCTGTTACTCTCCGTGGTCTTGGCTGCTCTTGTAACTGTTTCCATAGCGAGAGTCACTCATGATAGTTCCTCATTTTCCAATTATGTAAAATCCCTGTCTAGTTGTTGGTCTATCATACTGGGGATTTCTGTAAACATTCTTCCTTGGACGACATCCTTACGATGGTTTATACTGTCCTGGATTATTTATAGTTTTGTTGTTAACACAGTGTTTCAGACATACCTAACAACCTTCTTGATAGACCCAGGGTTCATACCCCAAGTAAGAGATATGGATGAGCTTCTGAATTCTGGAATGAAGTTGGGAATGTCTAGTTTTGATCAAGACTTGTATAAAGACAGCCATGATCCTATATCACGAAGAATAATGAAGAATAAAATTGATTGTAATTTTGAAGAAAATTGCTTTTTATGGATATCAAAATATAAGAACATTTCAATGATTACCACACATCTAATGCTTAATTACATGAGTTCTCTGTTAGGCTCTTCAGATTTTAGTGTGAGTTCGCTTTGTCAAATACAAGATGGAATTGTTCAGAGTTCAGCTACTGTACTGATTGTTTCAAAAGGTAGTCCTTTTTTAGATCATGTAAATCATATAATCGATAGAGTTGTAGAAGGAGGAATTTTTAATCAATGGGTATCAATGAGATTCTATATGCAGATGCTTCGAAACAAGACATATCCGACTCAGATAGAGTTGATTGAGTATTACACATTATCGCTTGAACACCTACAGTCAGCTTTCTACTTGTTACTATTTGGACATTTTCTGTGTTTTATAGCGTTTATTGCTGAGTGTTTATATTATTGTACAGTAAAACACTTAACTGAGAAAAACGTATAACTGAATTAATATTTAATAACATCTTAAGTAGCACTGAAAACTATACGAGAAAAATAGGTTATTGTAAGTCAATTTACTAAAATTTTCACAAGTAAAATTTATTTAGCTCTTCATAATTCGACATATTTGAGTCTATAATACAGTACTCGAATTCATACTATATATTCTTGAAGAATGTAAGATTATTATTTGTAGGAAATCTTAGCTGCTTAGAGCCAAAGTTGACTGATATATTACATTTCAAACTGTAATCCGAAAATTTTACGAAATTGACTTTCCATGTTCTTCCCGTATGTTCGAATTTCCACGAATTTAAAAATGAGCGTATCTTAACAATGAACATGTACTGTACTTTCACGTGTTTATATTTTCACGACAAACCTAATCGAAGAGGTGGATTTCAAACTGGTCTAAGTCCAAATGACAAGTTATGAAAAATATGATAAAAAATGGTAAAATAAATCTGACTACCTTAGATCCGTTTGAAAAAAAAAAAAACATATTCAGACACTAAATCAAGACTTAAAAGAATTTGTTAATTAATGTTGCACAGTTATATACAGGCTTGAAAAGGTAAATTAAAACGTAAATAAAGCAAGCTAAAGTAAAAAAAGATAGGGCAATTTGGAATCCACCTCTTCAATTTCGTGCAAGATTTATTTAAAACATATAAATGACGTTTCGTATTTCTTAAGATTTAAAAAACCATCGTAGAAGTGTAAGAAAGAAAAAAGAAAAACGAAGAAACGAAAAACGTATATCCGAAATAAATTAAAGTGGAATGTATAGAAATTTTGCCAGAGCCTGAAAAAAAAGTGTGAAAATCGCATAAGTGCGAAACATATAATAGTTATTTATCTCATAAGTGACTTAAATTAACTATTATTTGCGAGTAATGGACTTTCAACTACATGTAATATACAACGTTTTACATTATTCTACTAATTATTATAATTATTTTCCATCTTGTTTATAATATTATTTAACATGATGTAACAATTCTTTTGTTGCTAAGTTGACAGTCGAATATGTAATGAAATACTTGTTTCTAATTGACAAATTATTAAAAGATTAAAGATTAAAATTATTAAAATATTAAGAAACAATAGGTTGGAGAATAATTCAAAAGCAATTGCTGCATACCTTTAGGTCTTATAGAATTTGGCGATGATTATTATGTTAGTGATGGTGGTGGTGGTAGTCGTTGCAGTGCATCAGTGGTGGTGGTGATGGTGGTGGAGCGATAGTGGTAGTGGTACTGCTGCAGATGATGATAATGTAAAAGTTTATTTCGAGTGTTATGTTTGGTACGTATCCACCAGTTTCCTTTGTCTTTGTGTCCTTAATCCTTGCTCTTGTGCAACCTGGTGCAAGGCTGTATTTTCTTTGTCTCACTTAGACAAAGGCAATTAGACTCCTCACTAAAGTGACTGTTGCCTTACCCTTTAAGTTTTGTAGTAGATAAATCGGCCATGGGGCAGATTTTCTTCAAAATATATCGGGTTTCCCTGTTACTTTTATTACTTTGTTATCGTCGTATCACATAATGTCAGTATTGTAATATAGCTTATAGCTTATCTAGTTTAATTGAGATATTAAATAAATAAATAATTAGAATTACTTAATACTATGAATTTTTTATTTAAATCATATACAATATTTGTTTTGGGCAGACTCTTATCAATATGGCTAGCCTTCTTCTTCTTCTTCTTCTTCTTCTTCTTCTTCTTCTTCTTCTTCTTCTTCTTCTCCTCCTCCTCTTTCTTCTCCTTCTACGGCTTTATGGTCCTCAAAGTTTGATAGCCACCCATATGACATCCTCCTATTCATTTCTACCTTGTGCTTTCCATCTCCATCTTTGTATGCCAGCTTTAGTTAAGTCTGCTTGAACATCGTCCAACCACCTTAGCCCTGGTTACCAATCTTTTATTCCCATTTTTGCATTGTATTCCAGTGCAATGGTGAGAAATCTTTATACTTTCATCTTAACTACATCCTCAACCATTCAGCAAATAAATAAATAAATAAATAAATAAATAAATAAATAAATAAATAAATAAATAAATAGATAGATAGATAGATAGATAGATAGATAGATAGATAGATAGATAGATAGATAGATAGATAGATAGATAGATAGATAGGTAAATAGATAGATAGATCGATAGGTAGGTAGATAGATAGATAGATAGATAGATAGATAGATAGATAGATAGATAGATAGATAGATAGATAGATAGATAGATAGATAGATAGATAGATAGATAGATAGATAGATAGATAGATAGATAGATAGATAGATAGATAGATAAGATAGATAGATAGATAGATAGATAGATAGATAGATAGATAGATAGATAGATAGATAGATAGATAGATAGATAGATAGATAGATAGATAGATAGATAGATAGATAGATAGATAGATAGATAGATAGATAGATAGATAGATAGATAGATAGATAGATAGATAGATAGATAGATAGATAGATAGATAGATAGATAGATAGATAGATAGATAGATAGATAGATAGATAGATAGATAGATAGATAGATAGATAGATAGATAGATAGATAGATAGATAGATAGATAGATAGATAGATAGATAGATAGATAGATAGATAGATAGATAGATAGATAGATAGATAGATAGATAGATAGATAGATAGATAGATAG
Organism: Periplaneta americana; assembly: GCF_040183065.1. Taxonomy (NCBI): domain Eukaryota; kingdom Metazoa; phylum Arthropoda; class Insecta; order Blattodea; family Blattidae; genus Periplaneta; species Periplaneta americana. The sequence goes on along the minus strand of NC_091125.1, from coordinate 141,440,675 downwards.
ATAGATAGATAGATAGATAGATAGATAGATAGATAGATAGATAGATAGATAGATAGATAGATAGATAGATAGATAGATAGATAGATAGATAGATAGATAGATAGATAGATAGATAGATAGATAGATAGATAGATAGATAGATAGATAGATAGGCAGGCAGGCAGGCAGGCAGGCAGACAGACCGATAGATAGATAGATAGATAGATAGATAGATAGATAGATAGATAGATAGATAGATAGATAGATAGATAGATAGATAGATAGATAGATAGATAGATAGATAGATAGATAGATAGATAGATAGATAGATAGATAGATAGATAGATAGACAGATAGACAGATAGACAGATAGACAGACAGACAGACAGACAGACAGACAGACAGACAGACAGACAGACAGACAGACAGACAGATAGATAGATAGATAGATAGATAGATAGATAGATAGATAGATAGATAGATAGATAGATAGATAGATAGATAGATAGATAGATAGATAGATAGATAGATAGATAGATAATAAGTAACTGAGTAAGGGAGTAAATGAATGAGTAAATAAATAAATAAATATATAAATAAATAAATACCTAAATAGATAAATGAATAGGTAAATGAATAAATAAATAAATAAATAAATAAAAAATAAATAAATAAATATACGGCGAAAGAATGAATGAATGAGTGAATGGAATAATGTTGTTGGCCACAGAATGCCTGTCATTACACTTCCATCAATACTTACTAAAGAATAGTAGACATTTAAATGGAAGTTTTGCTTTCGGTATACGATATGGTAAATGGCACGATTTATTTCTTGTCAAAGTATTTCACAATATTGGTGAGGTTGAAGTGTATGCATTCGAAAATAATGATATTCATTTCCTTTCAGTAGTTCTTGTTGTGATATTATCATATATCAATACAAATTTCCAGCACAGAGTATCTAACTGTATCTTTCGCGTTCAGTGTCTTGTAAATAGCACGATTTATTTATAGTGAAAGAAAATATGTTAACATATCGAGCACGTTGAAGTGTACATACTCGAAGAAAATAATAATCATTTCCTTTTCAAATTCTTGTTGTGCTATTGTCATAATATAAATTTATAGCACAGTCATTGTAGCAAATATTATGACAGTTCAGTAAATAAAATATTTTAGAATAAATATAATTATAGCATTCGACGTCTGAGTTATTCGATTTACAACAGATCATTTGCTTATGTTCAAAAGGATATATGCGTTACGATAAGATATACAAAGCGTAACGTGAAATAAAAACATCAGAATTCAGTTATCTGAAGAAATGTGGCGCAACAAAGAGTTCTGGGCGCTAATACATACTTTACATCTGATTCTTTACCTCATAATTCAGTCGAATGCAAATTTAAACACTCACCACTTGGTGCAGTGCCTTAAAACTATCAGTGAGCGATATTTCACTCGTTCTAGCACTTTAGTCGTTGCCTTAACTGAGCATGACCTCATTAACTTCTTATTGGTGAAGTCAAGCAATGTTTTTCCTGAAATAGAAGACCTTCTGATAAAAGAGCTAAGTTACTGGCCTCTTACCGTGTATAAGAACTCTTGGCAAAAGCAGCGGAGGAAAGATGTTGATAAACCTGGCAGTTACATAATTCTGACGGTCACAGACACGAATGAACCTCGGAGAGCAGCTATAGTTCTGAGTTACGAGCTTTTGCATCTGTCTTACAGTGATTCGTGGAATCCTAGAGCGCGCTTTGTTGTGGTGTTGTTAAACGACTTCATTTACCCTAAAGAAGAGACTGCAAAATTACTTTTAAACGAGCTCTGGAAAAAGAAGATTGTGAATGCTGTTGTGGTAGTGTTTAATAATGTTGAGGTGCCAAAACTAGATGTTTACACGTGGTTTCCATACAGCAGTCGAGCACAGTGTTTAAAAGTCGAAGATGTTGTCTTACTAGACAGTTGGATCATGAAAGATACAGGATATTTTGATAAAGACACTTACCTTTTTCCTCAGAAAATAAGTACAAATCATTATACATGTCCCATTAGAGCTTCTGCAATATTTGCACCGTATTTCGTCGAAGAACCTGTCTATGTGTTGAATGGTACGAAAGTAATAAAGTTTATGTTCAAAAGTGGTTGGGAAATTCAGTTACTGAAAACTATAGCTGAGAAGATGAATATGAGTGAAGAATATCTTATTCCGCTTGATGATTTTTGGGCTGTCACTGACAATAATGGAAAACATGCAGGTTTTTTGAGACAGCTTATGAATGGCGAAGCAGATATAGCATTTGGAGCTTTTTTCAGCATGGGAACAAAATATACTGACTTCACAGGTAGTTATACGTGGTGCTATCTTACCTGGTACGTCCCTTGTGGAAGCAAATACCCGCGCTGGATGAGTATATGGAGAATGTTTTCGTTCTATGGATGGCTCTCACTGTTATTGTCAGTTTTTCTGGCTGCTGTTGTTGTCCTGTGTATAGCAAGATATGCCAATGATATTTTTGCATTTTCTAGTTTCACAGCTACTTTGATCTACTGTTGGTCTATCATAGTGGGTATTTCTGTACCCATACTTCCTCGAACGACATCCCTAAGATGGTTTATTCTATTCTGGATTATTTATAGTCTAGCTATGGAGACAGTGTTTCAAACTTATTTAACAAGTTTCCTAATTGATCCGGGCATTCAACCCCAACTGAGGAACATGGCTGAACTTTTGGATTCTGGAATGAAGATGGGAATGGCTTCATCTGAGTATATATTTTATGAAGATAAACAAGATATTGAATCACAAAGAGTAATGAAGAATTCATTTGAATGTAACAGTACTTGCTTCATCTGGGCAACAAAATATAAAAATATTTCAATTCTAAGCTCCAACTTAATGAATAATTATTTTGATTCTGTTTTGGCGTCACGCGGTTTTAGTTCTAATTCGCTTTGCGAGCTACAAGATGGGGTTATAAGGAGCACATCCACAGTAATGACCCTTGTTAAAGGAAGTCCACTTTTTGATCGCGTGAAGAATATAGTTGACAGAGTTGTTGAGGGTGGTATATTTAATCATTGGGTGCACATGAAATTTCAACTTCAAAATATCCGAAAAGAAAGACATGTACTTGAAATCATGTCTATTGAATATAGCAGATTGTCAGTTGAACATCTACAGTCTGCTTTTTATTGTTTACTTTTCGGTTATTGTCACTGTATTGCGGTGCTTTTCATTGAGTGTCTATTTCATCACATTTTATCTTCCTGAGTATATTTTAGAAAATATTGAACATTTTAAAAACCTAGTTTATACTACTACTACTACTACTACTACTACTACTACTACTACTACTACTACTACTACTACTACTACTACTACTACTATTATTATTACTATTATTATTATTATTATTATTATTATTATTACTTATTTCATTTTATTAAATTTCTAATGAAGAAGGAAATGTTGAAATAGAATTTCCATAATGTTCGGGTAAAGGGAATTAAGTAAATTTTCGTCCTCCAGGTGAATACACAAGTTAAATTATACATGTGAGTGTGCAAAAAACAAAAGGATACTAATATTTATTGTGTTTTATTTGGGTAGAAAATTATTTTCATTAAGGATTTGAGAATATGTATGATAAGAACTTTCTTATGTTAAATATTATTAACGTACCTTGTTAACATGTTTCGACCTATTTTCGGTCATATTCGGAACTGGTCGTTGTTGGTCTTGGCGCCTCTTGTTTCCTATGTGGGTGCGTTCGTAGTGTAGAGTCAAAGAGTGTATGTGTTTTGAAACTTGTAAGTCTTATGAAAAGGAATATAGAAAGCACAGCAACAGTGGAAGAGAAAGTAATTGATATGTGAAGTAACTTCATTTATACATTTGTTGTCGTTGTCACAACATAGAAGAAAATGCAGTCACCTAATATTATTTTTGGGAGTGATTTCTGTAAAACTAAATATGAAGTGTTTTTGTTAAAATGAGATCATTGTGACGGTCTTGGCACACACAGTCTTTCAAAATGACGGTCATTTGTGTCAGCAAATTTTCTGTTGTCGAAACCGATTTCTCTAAAATTTTTGTACTTCGGTTTATCACAGTGATTTAAATAAGTTTTAAAAACCAGTAATTTTTTTTCCTTGAAGTCCCATAAAAGTCTCACTTTAATTCAATCTACAGGGTGTATCGAAAGTGGTGGGCAAAACTTAGGTATGGATTCCTCATATGAGTAGAGAAGAAAACAAGGTTATATCAACATGGATTCGGAAATGCTTGGTTGCCGAATTATAGGGGTGACAAGTACACTAAAATATGTTTGTTTCTTGGAATTAGGCTAATTTATTAATGATGCAGTCTATATACATTTTCTTACAGGAACTGTTCAAAATGTCCTCCTTCTGCCTGAATACAGGCAGCTGCTCGTCTCATTGACATCCGCACATTCTCCCAAATGCCTGGCATAGCTCACATTGCCTGATAGCGTCCTGGAATTCACTGACGAAATGCTTCCATGTAATTCACTGGGATCGAATACACAAGCGCTTTCAAATGCTCCCACAGGTAGAAGTCCAGTGGGTTGAGATCTGGTGATCGTGAGGGCCAAGCAATTTGGTCCACCTCGCCCTATTCATCGGCCAGGGCAACGTGCATCGAGATGTGTACTTATACGAAAACTGAAATGTGGGGAGCACCATCAACACGTGTCGCGCATTTAATTCCAGCAAACAAAAGTTCTGGATTGCACAATGGTCCTCCTTTTCGCCGCTAATAACTCGGCAATCAAGCATTTTCGGACCCATGTTGATATAAACTTTTTTCTTCTCTATGTATGAGGAATTCATGCCTGAAGTTTTGCCCACCTTTTCGATACAATCTGTATTATGTAGAGTTTATATGTAAAAACTGTATCAATAATGCTTGCAGTAAATGTAGAACTCTGTTTTGGTAAAATATATTATTGACATAGTGGAAGTGGTTTTGGTGGAATACTGTGAGTATTACGTTATTAGAAAGGGCCAGTGATACAAGATGATAATAACAAAGTCAAAGCATGGACAATTGAAAAATACCCAAATATTTTTATACACAAACCAATAGGAAGACGAGTCCATGGAAGATAGATAAGCCAATATAGGTTTAACAAGCAATGCTGCTTAACGCATAGTAATGTAAGAAAAATAAGAAGGTTATAAACACTTCGCTTGTAGCATCACAATGCAGGGTTATCAGTTGACTTTATGGTTAGTTTTACATCAGAGATTAGGTAAGAAAATGAGGTTAACAGAGGTTTTTAATATATATATGTATATTTCTACTTACATATTTAAAACTGTACATATAATAAATATAAAGTCTCTTTCTCTCATCCCTCATCATAAATGAGGTTATGAAACTTCACTCTGTCACTAACATATAAACTAGATATCAATAAATGGAAATTCAGACACTATCACCCTGCCATTTGATTAACGTCCCCATGTGGAGGAAACAATGTTAGGCCTGTCTCAAAGGAATATCCAGCCCCAAGTGGGGTACCAGGTGAATATCCATTTTAAATAACACCAATTGACTTGCTTGTGCTTTCTGTAGCACAAAGGGACATTCTCCAGACTGAATGTATACATTCTTCACAGTTCTGTGTTCATTATTTCTATTGTTGTTGCTGCATGTCCCTCATGAATGGTTTGTCTTCAGTTCCTGTTCGTGGTCTGTTTGTTGCTGAAAAGAAATTAACTTGTCACACACTTTGGGTATTATCTGGTCATTCTTGCTCACTTCACAAATGGGTGTAAGGATTTTGGACTTTCATTTAGACAATGCAGAATTATTTTTCACACATTGAAGAACTCTGAACGCTTATATCACCCTTGCAAGCGTATAATAGTACATTATGCAACGAGCGTATAATAGTACATTATGCAACGAGCCTATAATGGTAATAATTAAGACGCGAGTATGTTTATGAAACGAGCGCAAGCGAGTTTCATAATTTTCATACGAGCGTCTTAATTACCATTATAGGCAAGTTTCATACGACTTTTTATGCTCGGATATATTTCTAACTTGAAATTATTCATAAGTATTCATGTTATTCATATCTGACTGGGGAGCGGAACTGACCTTATGCAATATCTCGTAAATTGTGAGATGTGCGCAGACGCGAAAGTATTGATTTTTTTCCGAGGAACAAATGTCATTGACCTTGATATAATCTAGAGAGTAAAATGAACATTAATCTTGATATAACCTTGAAATTGATTTAGACATTGAAAAATGAGATGAGAAATTGAATTTATTTGAATATTATTTACAATTAACGCGAATTATTATAGTAACAGAACATAAACTTCTGCGACAGTATTGGATTTCCAGCCTCCGTGACGTTTCGCTAGTTGTCTTTCGATTGCATATCCGAGAATAACCGATACTTGGGCGTTCATATTGCTACAATGGTGTTTTCTGATTGGTGGAACACCTGAACTTTAATGAATAGGTGTACTTTAATGAGGTCCATTAAAGGGCTGCTACCAGGTGTATAATTACTACATTTCGGCATGGTCGAGCATAAAATATATAGAGAGAAATTTTCTCTCGTTGTAGTTGAGGTTTTAGATTACTTAGTATTTAGAGTGATGGGGCATATTAATCAAAAGCAGATAAAAAAAAGTCGACAGGTTCATAACCTTGCTATGCTGCACATCTTTACGTAGAACTACGCATGAGTGCGTTCACCTGTCGACAGGTGCATAGCTTTACTATGCTGCGTATCTTTACGTAAAACTATGTGTGGGTAGTGCAAGAAATGAAACAAGGAGAATAAGGGGACGATGAGCAGAACAGAGGAATGCAAGGAGAACAAGGGGGACATAAGAAGAACAAAGTGAAGACGAGTAACGAAGCCAAGTAGAAGGAAAGAAGAACAAAGGGAAGACAAGGAGAACAAAGGGAATGTAAAGAGAACTGGGGACTACAAAGTGAACAAGGAGAAGACAAAGAAAAGAAGGAGAATACAAGGGGAACAAGGGGAATACTAGGAGAAAAATGTGATTAAAGGAAAAATGGGAAGATAAGGAGAAACGGGGGAACACCAGGAGAACAATGGGAATACAAGGAGAACTAGGGGAAGGTAACAATTAATATTAGATGAGAAAAATTCGCTCCGGCGCCGGGGATCGAACCCGGGTCCTTGGTTCTACGTACCAAGCGCTCTCACCATTGAGTTATGCCGAAGTCCAATCCACAGCACAGCAGCTTCTCTAATATTAATTGTTACCATAACAGTTATATTCTGTAGGACCAAAAAAATAATAATCTTTAGTAAATTCTTCTAGCAACAGTGCATATTTCTGTACAGATTACTGTGCATATTACTGTGGAATCCCGGCCAAGTCACTCAACTGAGTGCACTCCTTGTATAATGGCAGTTGAATTAATAAAATGTCAACATACATGCCCAACTTGGAGTCAGGCCACAAAGGGAAAAACACTGCAGGAGGGGAGTTCGATCCGGTGCTGTGGATTGGACTTCGGCGTAGCTCAATGGTTAGAGCGCTTGGTACGTAGAACCAATGAATCGGGTTCGATCGCCGGCGCCGGAGCGAATTTTTCTCCTTTAATATTAATTGGTACCATAACATATATATTCTGTAGGAACAAAAAAATAATCTTTAGTAGGGGAAGGTAAGGAGAACAAGGAGAATGAAAGGAGAAGAAGTGTAAGACAACAAGAGAAATGGGAATTCAAGACGGACAAGGAAATATAAGTAGAACAATGAAAATACAAGGAGAAAAATGAAAATACACAGTGAAAAGGGGAAGGCAAGGAGAACAAGCAGAACACAAGGGGAACTAGAGGAATACAAGAACAATGGAAATATAAATAGAACAAGGGAAGACAAAGAGAACAAGAAAACACAAGGAGAACAATGGAAATACAAGGAGAACAAGGGGAAGACAAGGAGATCGAGATGAAGACAAGGAGAGCATGGCAGGCGTTGCATTTTTATTTGGAGATAAATATCCGAGTTAGCTCCCATTCCTAGTGAAAAGAAAAACGTAGTTCTAAGTTAGAAGAAAGCAAATATACTTTCTTTAATGTGGTTCGTGAAACATATACTGATAAAGTAATCATGTCTGTGTTTTTGAGTACCGGGACGTCTCTTGACTCCTTTAGCAAAGCTATGTTATTATTAATGAATATTTTCGTATTATCCTTTTATCGTTATTTACAAAGTATTTTTTAAGAGTGCTTTTCATTTACGCGTAAGTTAATTAAATGAGGTAAGTATAATAATCCTTCAATAACTGTCTTTTTGACAATCAAATTTGATTATGTAATGACCTAATGTAATTTTCTTGTATTATTTAGTAGGTCAAAAAGACAGTTATTGAAGGATTATTATACTTATCTCATTTATATGCTAACTTGTCGGACCAATATGCCTCTTAAATTTCGTAAGTTAATTGTTTAATCCTTAATAACCTTTCAATAAACATATTCTATAGTCGCGACGGTGTTATTCCCGGCGTGACTCCTCCTCTTTGCTTACGTCTTAGGAAGTGAAGGCTCTATAAAGTCTAGGTAGGTAGTATCGTTCGCCATTTTTGTTCTTTCGTTCCCGAGCTACCATACGAGGAATCTATTTGCCACATCGTTAAACATTATCATGTCGTAGCTCCTATCATAATAAATCAAACGCACTATAATTCAGCAAATAATTGAACGGCAAATAACGTCTTCGTGTGCTTTCTGCGAACGCCAACGAAAGAGCCAAAATGGCGGGTGATTAGATTAAGTATTTATCGAGGCTTAAGAAATGAATAACGTCTTCATAAGCGAATCACAAGACGCACACGTTTAAATGTAGCCGACCTGCAACGCGATTGGCTGCCGGAAATTAGAGCGACGGGACTATAGGATTTGAACCGGGCCCACTCGTTTCACGGTCAGACGTGCTAGTCGTTACTTCATAGTGGTGGACTGTGATAGGATTTACCTTTACCTTAATTACACAACTCTGAGCGATAGACCATAACGATCATACGTCAAGTACGTCTAAGGAGAAGAGTGGCTGTTTTTACCTCTTTCTACAAGTGCAAGGTTCGTAGATACTTTTAATGTATATGTATATAGTTAAGGACAAAAATAGCCACTCCTATAGGCGAAGGTACTAGAAATATAATTTTTATTGTCCACCACTCAGAGTTGGGAGGTCAATGTTTCCACCGCTTCTGGACAATCAGAATTAGTAGCAGTCTTACTGTATCAGCGAAACTTCACTCATTACAACCAAGCCGTGTTACAGCTCAATGATAGGACATTGCATTATAGCTGGAGAGGTTTCTGGTACAAACCCGGGTGCCTTGTAATTTTTTGTAATTACATTTAATTCTTAATTATTTCATATAGTTACAAATAAAATATCGTTGAAATACTTACTTACTTATTGGATTTCAAGGAACCCGAAGGTTCATTGCCGCCCTCACATAAGCCCGGCATTGATCCCTATCCTGAGCAAGCAAGATTAATCCAGTCTCTACCATCATATCCCACCTCCCTCAAATCCATTTTAATATTATCTTCCCATCTACATCTAGGCCTCCCCAAAGGTCTTTTTCCCGCCGGCCTCCCAACTAACACTCTATATGCATTTCTGGATTCGCCCATACTGCTACATGCCTTGCCCATCTCAAGCATCTGGATTTAATGTTCCTAATTATGTCAAGTGAAGAATACAATTCGTGCAGCTCTGCATTGTGTAACTTTCTCCATTCTCCTGTAACTTCATCCCTCTTAGCCCCAAATATTTTCCTAAGAATCTTATTCTCAAACACCCTTAATCTCTGTTCCTCTCTCAAAGTGAGAGTCCAAGCTTCACAACCATATAGAACAACCGGTAATATATCTGTTTTATAAATTCTAACTTTCAGATTTTTTGACAGAAGACTAGATGACAAAAGCTTCTCAACCGAATAATAACAGGCATTTCCCATATTTATTCTGCGTTTAATTCCCTCCTGAGTGTCATTTATATTTGTTACTGTTGCTCCAAGATATTTGAATTTTTCCACCTCTTCGAAGGATAAATCTCCAATTTTTATATTTCCATTTCGTACATTATTCTGGTCACGAGACATAATCATATACTTAGACTTTTCGGGATTTACTTCCAACCCTATCGCTTTACTTGCTTCAAGTAGAATTTCCGTGTTTTCCCTAATCGTTTGTGGATTTTCTCCTAACATATTCACGTCATCCGCATAGACAAGAAGCTGATGTAACCCGTTCAATCCCAAATTCTCTGTGTTATCCTGAACTTTCCTATTGGCATATTCTAGAGCGAAGTTAAAAAGTAGAGGTGACAATGCATCTCCCTGCTTCAGCCCGCAGTGAACTGGAAAAGCATCAGATAGAAACTGGCCTATACGGACTCTGCTGTAAGTTTCACTAAGACACATTTGTCGTTGCAGTAATTTATTTAATTTGTGTACATTTCTTAACCAACTACCATTTTTAAAAGTAGGCCTGCAGTTGTTTGAAAAGCGTTATTGATCGGTTGCAATTCCTGACATTTGGTGGGAAACAATTAAATTAAGAATCGGCGCAAACACTTTAATGTCAGTGTTAAAAACACTTGCCGCACTTAGTGTTATACGTAGGTACTTTTCGCACGCTATCGTATAATAGTCTATTGTTAACACGCTGCCTAGCTTTGAAAGATCTGTCTTTAGGAATTGCTGTAAAAAATGTATTTTTTTTTCACGATTTTGCGTAAAGTTGCATTTTACCCACTGTTACCAATGCATAAAGTGAACCATTAGAACACCAGTGCGTAAAAAGTAAATAATTACTTTACGTACTGCTGTTCATTTTACGCACTGCCAAAGAAAATGCAATATTCAATTTAAGTTACAAACTTTAGTTAGTAAGAAATTAGTGAATTACCTCGATCTTTCATGACGTAAATATTACATGTAACACAAATGAGTAATAAATTTAACATTTATATTTACATTTTAGCCCGTATTATTCTGAAGTTACATAACAAAATAGTGTCGTAACCCGAAGATTGTGATTCATAAAATATCTTATTCCTAATAAAATATTGGTGTAAAATATGTTTTAATAAATATGTATCATAACCTTTGATAACTTACTATTTTATTATTGTAATTTCATACCCTCAAGTAGTAAAATAGCGTTCTAAATAACTTACGAAAGTAATATAATGATTTTCGACATACGACAGTATTTTGAGTGCGGTATGTAGTACTCATTGCTTACATTGTTTCAAGGATCTGAAGCAACTTCGCTTCTCATTAGTCTAATAGGCTATGATTGCATCGTGACTTTTTTCTTAATTTTTCCTAACCGTTTTGTTGATTATGGTCAGTTTAGACGGCCATGAAATCGTGATTATGAAAAAAAACACACCGTAATTTCATGAATACTTATTTAAGTTTTAAATTTAGGCGTCCATGAAAATCTTGATCTTATAACCTCTCCAAGTTGAATTATTTACTTAATGTAAATTTGTGCTATCGAAGAAGAAACATTGTATGATGCACATTCGTAAAGTTATCTTTTTCATCCTCGTATGTTTGTGAAACTCGTGAAACTTGTATCATAAATAACTGTTATTGACTCATATCACGCACATCGGTGTGGTCCGAACACTCGATTTCTGAATTTCTTATGCGAACAACCACAATATTCAGGAATTTATCGCATTATTTCTGAATCATTCAATACCAATGTACTATATAATCCTACATATACACGGTACTATATGCATATACGGGATGATTCAAGAGGATTTATCGCCACTTACGGAACTTATTTCTGAAGGCATTCTGAGAAAATAATGTCATATAAACATGTGTTTTAATCTCAATATTTTTAGAGTTACACTAATTTGAAGTTGTTAGTAAAATACCGTTTTTGTTTAGTTTTAAGGGTAAAAGAATATCACAAATAGAGAATGAACTATTCAGAAGTATAATTTCTTTAATTGGTTAGTATTCTGAACCTAAAAATGTGTTATTTGCTACACATTCTGTTTTTGAATTTTTAACTAAAAATTACGTCATTCTTACGCAATTATTACAAAAATTGTTACAAATCATACGACTTTAGAAACAGTCTTTAGAGTTTAATTATGCATCCTAATGTACAGTCTTAAAGAATTTACAAGAGTGGTGTGATTTGTGACAATTGTTGCAATAAATGCGTAAGAAAAATGTAATTTTGTAGTTAAAAAAAATTCTGTACGAAGCAACTATGGAATTCACAACTCATTTTTAGCTTCAGAATACTAGTTAATTAAAGAAATGATACTCCTGAATAGTTCAATCTTTTCTGTAATATTCTTTTACCCTCAAAACCAAAGAATAATGGTATTTTACAAATAATTTCAAATTAATGTAACTCTGAAAATACTGAGATTAGGACACATGTTTATATGATATTTTTTGCTCAAAATGTCTTCGGAAATAAACTCCATAAGTGACGGTAAATCCTCGTGAATCACCCTGTATACTTGGTTATTGTGCTTCCTTCCTTCTTGAAATGATTAACACGAAACTCAGAAAGACATTTTTACGGTAGTCGTGATTTTATTTACGACAGCTATAATATCTAAGTACCCCTTAGGAATTTGTCATACTTTCCTACTATTAGATACCACAGGTCTCTACCAGAGGTTAGTTAGAGGTTAGTTCTAGTAGGGTAGGAACTGTAGGTGAACAAGACTATAGCTGTTTTGACAAGTTTTCTTACCGCATGAATGGTTACTGTAAGTTGATTCATGCACTCTTAAATTTAGTGCGACTTGGGTGGATTAAGGACGTCTTCGTTGCTGATGTAACTACAGTTCTCATTGTTCACATTTATCACAACTATGGAGAGCCCGATCACTGCCATCACAGGGTCTCCTGCGGCTGGGGTCGGCGCCCCATTGGACGCTGATGTGTGTTGTGGCACGATGGCACTGGGTGGAGCTGCGCGGAAACTCTTAGTTCTGTGATGTTTATTTCTTCTGCTATTGTTGTGATTTTGCCTGGACGGCAGATTCTCCTCGGACGAGGACAGTATTCGTCAAACACGGGTTCTGAAAGAAAAGATGAAGTTCTGTCTTGAATGTTATATACATCTATATTTTAATTTTCAGATAATATCTCAATGGATTTTCTCATCAAATGACACAACCATAAGAGTAGGAATTTTTGTAGTTTTTAAGTTGTGCACTACTAAATGAAATTAAGTAATTTCATCTTCTTAGAGGACTTACACCTGTCGAAATATACTTCAACCCCAGTTCTTAGATATTTTACAAGAAAACACTGTAACACTCCTCTGGTGTTTGGTCAATAAGACGCCGGACCTCTACTTGAGATAACACAGGACGTTATATTGACAACAGACGAAAACTTATGTACTGCATTGTACAGGGACATCATTTTATTTTTACTTCAATTTTTATTGTACCTGAGTTTTTTAATGTACTTCACTTCCACCCCCTCTCTTCCAACTGTCTTCCACATAGAACCAAGGCCGCGTATGCAGTCAAAGTCGCCTTACGGTCATAGTAAACAGTACTGAGTTAGTGAGTATAGTACATTCCGGAAATATGTTCGCGTTTTCCAGTGACGATTTTTTTGTAGGTTATTTTACGACGCTTTATCAACATCTCAGGCTATTTAGCGTCTGAATGAGATGAAGGTGATTATGCCGGTGAAATGAGTCCGGGGTCCAGCACCGAAAGTTACCCAGCATTTGCTCATATTGGGTTGAGGGAAAACCCCGGAAAAAACCTCAACCAGGTAACTTGTCCCGACCGGGAATCAAGCCCGGGCCACCTAGTTTCGCGGCCAGACGCGCTAACCGTTACTCCACAGGTGTGGACTCCAGTGACGAAAGAGCTTTCAATATTGAATCATATTTTCGCACAGGTACTGTCGTCCGTTTGCCTACGTCGCATCCCGGTTCCCCCTCACCCGCTCCTGCTCGCCCCTCTGTAAAGGCTAGTGGCTGAGCTGTCTTAGGTCTTATTTTGAAAACATTAATTTCTCTTAGGAATTGGAAGTCTACGTAATATTATACAACTTATTAAAATAACTTAAATAAAAGGGTCTCGTTAAGTAATTAACTGTCACGTGATTTCCCCCCTTTCTACGACTCTGCAACAAAACCACTTGGATGGAGAGTAGATATCATGTCTGAGTAATTTTATCTTTTCGAAGTGAAAATTGAATTTGCAGTACGTAAGGTACTCTTTTATAGAGTAGGCACAGAAGTATTTCAACATGAGTTACTAGTACGAAGGACGAAACTGGTAATTGGAATTAGGTACAATAGTCTATAGTGCGATAATATGCACAAAAGAACTGAAGCCTGTATCGAAATGAACGGCCACCATTTTCAAAAATGTGTTTAAATATCCATATTATGATTATTTTTCAATTTAACTTCATTCTCTATATTGTACGCTAATGTAATGTAGGCAGTATGATATACACTGCATAATGGATAGCTCAGTTCGTGAGTAAAAACACTTATTGTTAAATACAGTACTGTATTTTGATTAAACAAAAACCTAATGAAAATTATCAAACTCAAAATCGCGATATTTCCTAGTTTACGTAAATGGAAGAAGTACTTTTCTTCCCTCCTATACCTAGAAAAGATATTTGTTTGTATTTTACACTAATATCATCAAACTCCAGTCGTGGAAGGGGGTAGCAAACGGTGTTTCCGGTTCTCAAGCATTAATTCAAAGGTATAGCCAGATTAATATTAGAAACTAGCCGTACCCGTGCGCTCCGCTGCACCCGTTAGAAACAAATATAAAGTAATTACATAATTAAAATTGGACATTTGATCCAGGGAACATTCGTGTTTGATATAAGGATAAATCGTTTATTATGTTACTTAATTCAAATTGTATTTGCATAATTAAAATTCGATCATTTTGATCCAGAGGCCACTCATTTGGTCATAAAAATTATTTTAGGAAATAGAGGAAACGAATGTACAGAATAGCCTATCAAGTTTTCTGTGCATAAGAAGCTATTTTAATCTTACCTGTCCTCGATTCACTCAGAAGTTACTGTAATAACATTATAGCATTATGTCCATCTAGAGAAACTACACTTTCCAATGGTGAATTAATAATTAATTATACAAATCGGTTAATTTAGCTTCCGATATTACTTCATACAAACACAGAAACATTCTCTGTAGGCTATCTTTCATAGCTTTCGATTGTTGCTGTCCAAGGCCCCTTATAGACGAAGTCATTTGTTTTTTAATTCATTACACGGCCTCATATGGCAGTTATTTTAATTTTAAAACTCATTTATCTCATTAAATATCAGTCCTATCAAAATTTTTCAAGGAATAAAACTTATCGGAAATTATGTTTAAAGAAACGTTTGTTACGTAACATTTTTCACAAAAATCAATAATAAGCGAGATATTTCGATTTATTTAATTCAGGCCCCCTTATAACCCCCCTTTTAAATAATGTGTTTTGAATGCCATATAGCCTAAAATCTAAGTTACAACGAACTTAATTTGTATTCCAATTTTCATCGAAATCCGTTCAGGCATTATCGCGTGAAAAGGTAACAAACATACAGACAGACAGATATACAAACAAAAATTTCAAAAAAGCGATTTTCGGTTTCATGGTGATTAATTATATATGTTAGGACCAATTATTTTTGGAAAATCGAAAATTACCAGAAAAATTTCGGCTACAGATTTATTATTAGTATAGATTTTAGTAAAAATAAAATGATGTCCCTATAGAATACAAACCCACCGTTTTGAATTAGTCATCTTTATTATGCTTAAATTATTGTAATGCATTGAGTCACTTGTATACTATTTTATTTATACTTATTTATGGCTTTTAAGGAACCCGGAGGTTCATTGCTCGCCATGGGTCCCTATCCTGTACAAGATTAGTCCAGTGTCTATCACTGTATTAGGAATGAAATTTCGAGAGAGGGGCACTACGACTCAGCACTGCGACTTTTCACGATCTATTGCGCTAGCCCTCAAGCTAGGCGCATTTCCAAACCCACACCGGCTGACTACACTAAAGTACGCTGCGTTCTCAGGTTTCGAGCAGGCAACCCTTCTCGTTCTTAGACCAGCCCTCTCTGTGCGTCTTCAGCCGGCGTTAGAGGAATGATATGGAATGATGAATGGAGAAATGTTGACGGAATGATGTAGATGACTTATATGAGAGAAAACGGGAGAACCCCGAAAAAACTACAACTGCGACTTTGTCTGCCACAAGTTTCACTGTGGATTTTTCAATGAAAATTGTACCATGCTTACTCTGGGGCGGGTGTGTCGGGTGGAGATGGCTGACTACCCCGGCAGCAGAGCCTCAACCAGCCCCCACAAGAGCGGGCCTCGCTGTGGTGACTCTCCGTACTCGTGACGGGCTGTGGCGGCTGGTTGTCTGCCGTGATGTACACGCCAGAGAACGCTGAGTTGCGGCGGGGAGTGAAGTGGTGCTGCCGGAGGGACAGATAGATGGACACACTCTTCATCACAGCTATCCGCACCTACAAACCAAGCAAAGTCTTCGTTATAATTAGAGACCGGAATCTTAGCCACTACTCTTTGAAGTTAAGGGAGTACGGAGTTTGTGCAATTACTTGACGAAGAGTAGTGGCGCGCATTGCTGTATACGATTCAAAAGAGACTACTCCCACATCAAGGACAAGAAACACACATAAAATAATGATTTCAAGAGTAGGGCTGTGTTGTGTATTACAAAAGAATAAATAGTTATAGTCTTTGCTGTAAGCTTTTAACTTAAAAATTTACTACAGGATGAACCAGCCTGGACTAGACTCCTAACAGCGGCCTGCACATCTCCTGAAGACATGTCCAGCAACTCGTCGCAGTTCGTTCTCCGAAATGGCTCGAATTTCGTGCCGGATGTTTTTTTTTTTAGTTCCTCAAGGGTATATGTACGTGAACGACCACAAATATTATCAGAAAATGCAGGCTCTAAATTTATAAAATTTTTAAAGAAAATGAACACAATTGGACAAAAATTACAAGGTACCACAACAAGACTTATCAGAACTTAAATAGCTGATAAAAGTATAAAAAACATTACTAATAATATTTTTCAAACTAGTTTTATCAGAGTATGAAAAAAACAAAAGAATTCTGCAGTTACGTCATTTGGTAACCATAACATTGTTATGGTCTCTCTGACATCTTTAATATTTTTTCTTCATGTAATAAGCACTTATTTCTGAAAAGTATGCTACTCTCAGACATGTAGAGTTGTTTATTTTAATATAATTAATTTTTTATTTCTCCTATATTAAATATATTAAAATTTACATAATGTTTTGTGACCTAATTTTTCTGTTTTCAAAGAAATGGGCATTATTGTAGTCTACCTTTTGCATAAGTACATTTTAAATCACTGTACAAAATTTCAAAATTCTATCTCTAATGCTTGTGGAGGTATGAAATAATATGTGTGAACATTTTCAAATTTTGGAAAATTTAGTTTAAAGTAAAAAGTGATTTCTAAAAAATATTATTGGTAACCTTTTTATACTTTTATCAGATATTTAAATTCTAATAGGTCTTGTTGTGGTACCTTGTAATTTTTGTCCAGTTATGAGTTGATTTTCTTTTAAAATTCTAGAAATTTATAGCCTGCATTTTCTGATAATATTTGTGGTCGTTCACGTACATATACCGTCAACTGAATGTGGGTTATTCGCGTAAACTTTGCTTTTAACCACTGAGGTGGAACCATGCTTCGTCGCTATAAAAAATGAAGGTGGGATCAAGTAGTCCATCATACACTGATTGTTGGAACCACATGCAAAACCTAAGTCTGCTCTGATAATCGGGTTACGTTAAACTCTAAACTACACGAATTTGGTAAGGTTTTAATTTTAATTGTTTCGTACCTCTTATCACTGAAGACTGTGACATCCCTACCTGCTGAGTTACACGGCGGGATGATGTCGTAGGACTTCTCTCTAGTTGGTGGCCAATTTCATCTAACATCTCCTCAATGAGAACACGCTTCACACGTGTTCGTTTCTTATCCAATAGTGATCCAGTTGTACGAAATTTCTTCACGAAATTGTAAATCATTGCTTAAGAAGGCTTTGTCGAATCAGGGAATGACTGACGGAAGTTTGTTACAACTGTTCTCCAAGATTCGTATTTCACAAAGTTGTCGTGAACAAACACTCGTTGTTCAAGGCTATATTTCATAATGAACCCACTACTGCACTCTAAATGTACGGTATACAGCTGCATTCTCACAGTGTGAACGTGTTTATGTAACTAAACACTGACTTTTCGCTGACGCCGGTCTAGCCCTGGTTGACTCACTCTGTATTTTACAGGCACTGCTCTTAATGAAATGTTTAAGCCTATGTTACAACAATCTCTGATGTAAAATTTTAACTTAAAATGTTACTGTATCAGAGGCACTACATGTTTAAGCCTATATTACAATAATCATTAATGCAAAATTTTAATTAAAATGTTGCTGTTTCATAGGTACCGCACTTAATGTAATGTTTAAGTCCATGTTAAGATAATTTTTGTTGTAAATTTTTAACTTAAAACACCGGTAAAACTGTAGCACATATAGTGCCCTGAATTAAATGTTTAAGACTATTTTACAATAATCTTTGCTGTAAAATTTAACTTAAAATACCGGTACTACTATAGTATAACACAGATACTGCCCTTGTGTACAAGTGTTCTAACAAAATTTCTACAACTTTGTTGAAAGAAATGTTGGTATGCACCACCATTTCATACAGATCTCTGCTAAATTCGTCTGCCGGCATTGAATTACTAGTTGAAGGTAGATTGTCTTAGTTGAAGGTAGATTGTCAAACTCACTCCTTTCTACCAATTTCAAATTGTTTATATGTTTTTTTAATTACAGTGCTGCTGTAAATACCATTTTTTAGAAAAGCTTATCTCATCCATACATAAGTTACACACATGTCACAACTTACACAGAGATACTGTTCTCCGAATTCCTCTATCCACTTCTTT
The DNA here is from genome assembly GCF_040183065.1 of Periplaneta americana. NCBI lineage: Eukaryota > Metazoa > Arthropoda > Insecta > Blattodea > Blattidae > Periplaneta > Periplaneta americana. The sequence goes on along the minus strand of NC_091125.1, from coordinate 141,421,599 downwards.
ACTTTAGTATAGTATTTTTTTATGCATCTTTATTTCAACTAGACTCTAGTAGTGCATAATATCATAAACATTGCTAAACTGAAATATACTATACCTGTTTAGGAGTAAGGAACCTGTTTAGAGTGACCCAGTAATGCGTGTTACTTGTGTTTGCGAGCGATGTAATGTATAACCCGTGCATACTTATATTAATTCCAATGTTATTTGACTAAGAAAACGGTCTTTAGTTATAAAAGTAAATAAATCAGAAATGAGAACGGATCACAAAGACTTAATCAATTTAAGAAGTTAATTTGTGATCTCTTTTGCTAATATTCTCTACTCTGGTTATATGACAGTAAACAGTTATTTTCGTCTGAAGCTTAATAAATCTGTTCTACAATAGGCGACCTTTTCTTCTAGCCCACAACGCCTAAACTTGTGGTTCTTTTCGTAAAGTTTCACATCTTGTGCATGTGTTTCTAAAGATAATCCCTAACTAGAACCATTGTGATTCCTCATATTTTATGAATCTTATTGAATAACATTAATACAATTATTTATGTTGAGTAATCAGTTCTAATTTCACTACTAAAACTTGAATCTTCTCACAGAATCCGATCCTGTGCCTAAGTCTTACGAAAATACAGTGCCTCATCAATAATCGTATCTAAATCGAGAGGTATTTACAATATGACACAGTACACAACACCGTCATAGTTTTGAATTTGTATGAAAACTTGACATAAACACATTGAATAACTTATCTTCGTTTTCTTAAAATACAGAGTGATTCACAAAGATTGTACTATATACTAGAGGATTTGGTTTCTAACATCATTGTGAAGAAAAAAGTTCATACAAACATAAGACCTAATTTTAAAATAGAGTGAGTTACACCCTCCTGAATGTTAAACATAAACGTGTAAATTATGAAGGTTTAAGTATTTAAATTACTTACGAGTATATAAATTACTTCATGCTCGACCAAGCCGAAATGTAGTAATTATACTACACCTGGTAGTAGCCCTTTAATGCACCTCATTAAAGTACACCTATTCATTATAGTTCAGTTGTTCAGCCAATGAGAAATCACCATTGTAGCATTATAAAAGCGTAAGTATCGATTCTTCTCGGATATGCAATCGAAAGACAACTAGCGAAACGTCACGGAGAGTGGAAATCCAATACTGTCGCAGAAGATTATGTTCTGTTACTATAATAATTAGCGTTAGTTGTAAATAATATTCAAATAAATTCAATTTATCATCTCGTTTTTCAATGTCTAAATCAATTTCCAGGTTATATCAAAATTAATGTTCATGTTATTCTCTAGTTTATATCAAGGTCAATGACATTCGTTCCTCGGAAAAAATCAATACTTTCGCGTCTGCGCACATCTCACAATTTAGAAGGTCAGTTCCGTTCCTTACTTACATAACCATAACATGAATACTTATGAATAATTTCAAGTTAGAAATATGGTCGAGCATAAAAAGTCGTATGAAATTTGCCTATAATGGTAATTAAGACGCTCGTATGAAAATTATGAAACTCGCTTGCGCTCGTTTCATAAACAAAAATACTCGCATCTTAATTACTACCATTATAAGCTCGTTGCATAATGTACTGTACTGAGTGTATTATAAATTCATTAAAGAACATTCGCATTATTACTCGCCTGAAAAATCTGTATTAAACCGGTTTTCAAAGATCCCACATTCTGCAGCAATACATGAAGTCGCCCGAGTGTAAACTACTCGCGCCGCATTCCCTAACTTCCGTTGTTGGGATGCTAGGTAGAGACGTTGTATCGGTGTTGCGATATCTCTACCTTGATATCACGAGACTTTGTGTTGTTGCTATCAGCTGTACTCTAACACACCCAGCTCCAGATATCCAGAGACAGAGAGAGGGAGAGAGAGGGGGTGGGGACACGTACATATATAAAGTTTTTTTTTTTTCACAGTGATATCAGAAATCAGATCCTAGAGTATGGCACAATCTTCGTAAATCACTCTGTTTAAATAACACTGTAACACCCGGTAGTGATGTTGTGAACTCAGTACGGCCAGTTTTTTTACTTCAAAACCCTGCTTATTTTTCCTGGTCTTGTATGTTTCATAGGTAACAACATGATCGGAAGTCCAGACAGCCCACCTCTCCGTTGAGAAAGCAGTACAGAAATGCGATGAAGAAGCCTTGAAATGAGGTGAGGAAGTGCGTGGTGTAGGACCAGAGGGCGAATTCCCACACGGCGCGATCCAGAGGCGCTTCTGTCATGTTGACGAGGTTTGTAATGCCCAGCAGGGGCAGCAACACTAGCGCCGCCCTCACAGCTTTCCTGCGAACAGAAGTAATTCGTAATTAATTATATTTCATTCGCTGTACCTTACATAAGCTATTTCAAAACAATGTTATCATAGTTATGATTCGATTGTGGAATGAGAAAGACAGAGAGAGGATGAGGTGCTCAGAGTAAACATACATCACTACGGGATGCACCAGATTTGCCAGAGATAGAAATCAAATACCTTTGGAGAAAAATCAATTATCTGACTAATACACATAAGATGACCATTAAACTCGATTTTTTGGTACCTTGGAGCAGGATTTTATCGAAGTTAATTCGGGACGTCAATTTGTCAGGATTTAGATAAACTGTCACGGTTTAACTCAATTTAGCATTTTTTCATATTCATCCGTTTATAGTGTCCTTTCACTGCAAACCCAGTATTCTCCAATCTTTCCTATTTTCTACCTTCCTCTTAGTCTCCGCACACGATCCATATTCCTTAATGTCGTCTATCATCCGATATCTTCTTTTGCCCCGAACATTTTTCCCGTTCACCATTCCTTCCAGTGCATCCTTCAGTGAGCAGTTTCTTCTCAGCCAGTGATCCAGCCAATTTCTTTTCCTCTTCCTGATTAGTTTCAGCATTATTATTTTTTCAGTCGCTCTTTCTAGTACTTACTTAGGCCTACAAATGGCTTTTATGGAACCTGGAAGTACATTGCCGCCCTCACATAAGCCCGCCATCGGCCCCTATCCTGAGCAAGGTTAATCCACTTACTACCATTATATACCACCTCCCTCAAATTAATTTTAATATTATCCTCCCATCTACGTCTTCCCGTCCCAAACGTTCTCTTTCTAGCACAGCTTCATTGTTTTATTCTGTCTGTACATTTCACACGCTCCATTTTTCTCCATACCCACATTTGTAATGCTTCTAATCATTTCTTTTCACTTCGTCGTAATGTCCATGTTTCTGCTTCATACAATGCCACACTCCACATAAAGCACTTCACTAGTCTCTCAGTTCTTTTTCCAGAGGTCCGCAGAAGTTGCTCTTTTTTCTATTAAAAGCTTCCTTTGTCATTGCTATCCTCCTTTTGACTTTCTGGTAACTCCTCGTGTTACTACTTATAGTAGACCCCAGGTATTTGAAGCTGTCCACTTATTCCACTGCCTTATTTCGAGTTAACCTTTTTTAGATTTCTTCCGATAATCATGATCTTCGTCTTGTTTGCATTCATTTTCAACCCATACTTCTTAGAGATTTCATTTAGCTCCAATAACACGTCGCTTAGTATCACCTCCTTTTCTGTTAACAATTTTCTTCATTTATATGTTTTTTTTTTAATTTGGGAACTAAAACTACCAATGTACCTATAATAAGTGTATTTGACAAGGTGGTTATATTTTTTCTATTGTGATTAGAACTGTACTATCCGTTCAGTTGAATGAAAATGAAATGTATGGTGAGCAGGGGCGGCTTTCGAAGAGGGGCTGCGGAGCTGCAGCACCCCGAGACATTTGTGGCTCTTGTCTCGTTTTATGTTGTGAAATACATTTATTATATAGTCTCTATTTAGCGGCTCGAATTAAAAAAAAAATTGCTCTCAATGACATGCACGCAATCGTTAGTGAAGTCACTTCCTCCCCTGGTGCTGCCAGAGCGAAACCAGAGACAAGGACTATAGGGTGAAGCCATTTCCTCCCCTGGAGCTGCCAGTCTCGTATCGGATGCTTTGCGCGTTAGTTTTACCCCTCCCCCTGCTGCCCCTTGCCGTGAATCCAGAGTTTCCAGGCGCTGCAAAGTTTGCAGCAGTTTGTCAGTAGCGCGCAGTTTTAAATACATTTTCTTTAATGTTGTGAGTATAACAAGTGCAAAAATGTTTAATTCTGTACAATATTTAGAGTCTATTCAGTTCAGTACCTTAACAATTCAGGAGAAATGTGAAATTAAGTGTCCATCAGTTGAATCTCATAATGGAAAGAGCCGCTAAACAAAATACAAAGGCCCCCATATTTTTTGATAATTTATCCAGTAGCCCTGCTTTCTTCTCTCGATCTCCACACAGTCTGTATTAGATTAATGTGTTTCAAAGACAATTCCATCAGCTGGGGCAACAAGATGGATTTAAAATAAGAACAGTAAAAGTTGTTCATGAGAAGAAGGAGCCATTGCTAGAATGTTTTCAAACCATAATGGAATCTGAAACATCTAACGTCACAATAAATGAGGCAAGCGCCCTGGTGCGCACTCTTGAACATCCTAAATTCAATTTCTGGTTCAGTTATTTTTTTCATTTATTGATGTATTATGTATATATATTATACAACCAACTACAACATCGCCAGTTAGATATTTCTAAGGTTCAAATCTGCATATGAAAAATTAAATTATGGTTTATTTAACGACACTCGCAACTGCAGGGGTTATATCAGCGTCGCCGATGTGCCGGAATTTTGTCCGCAGGATTCTTTAAATGCCAGTAAATCTACTAACATGAGCCTGTCTCATTTAAACACAACTTGCAAGATAAGGCGCATGGAACTAATCTTTAAATAAAGTAAGTTGCTTGGTTTATTTTTGTATGCAGCCCCCCTTAATTCAATACCCACGAGCCGCCACTGATAGAGAGTATGTCCATAAAAGAATTTATAACTGCATAGAAAGTTTGTGCATGCACTGCCAACAACATTTTGTGAACTCGAGAATGAGATAAAATGATCTCTCATGTCAACAAGAAACGCATTACTTTCTTAATTCTAACTTCATGAAAGGAATGAAAGGTTATTTTCCAGCATAAGGAGTAGTGATAAATCTCAGCGTACTGTGAAAACTCTGGAAATAATATTATTGCAGTGTAGTATGAAGAAATCTTTCTTTGAATTTTCGGATATTTTCGATGAAAAATGTTTTACTTAAGAAAATTCACATCCCTAAAAACAGTGTTGCCAATCTGGTACACTTGGCACCAAATCAGGTGTTTTGAAATCTTATCTAAGTCCAGATATTGGTACTTAGCGCTATGTCGCTTTCCTAGTGTTTTTTCTTTCTATCTGGTGCCAAATCTGGTGTTTATCATTTTTCAGAACACAGACGTCAGATTAAAAAAATGAAAAAAAATAAAATAAAATCATCATAAAGCTAGTTTTTCGTTCATAGGCTGCTGTTACTGTGTTGTACTATATGTATAGAGAATTTCACGTTAAGAAAAAAAGCATTGAGCAAATGGGGCTATTTCATCAAATGACCAGTTGCCATAGAAACGCCTTCCTACCATATAGCTTGTACAATGTATTAAGCAAGGCCCATACAACCAATGCTTTTTTCTTAACTTGAAATCCTCTATAGATGAATCTATACTAATAATAAATCTATAGCCAAAATTTTTCTGGTAATTTTCGATTTTCCAAAAATAATTGGTCCTAACATATATAATTAACCACCCTGAAACCGAAAATCGCTTTTTTGAAATTTTTGTTTGTATGAATAATTTCGGGGGAAAAATTGTTCCGGAGCCGCGTATCGAACCCGGGACCTTTGGTTTAACGTACCAACGCTCTACCACTGAGCTACCCGGGAACTCTAACCGACACCGATCCAATTCTTCCCTCTATATCCACAGACCTCAAAGTGGGCTGACAACCGTCAAGCAACCAACTTGACTGTATGGTTGGTTGCTTGACGGTTGTCAGCCCACTTTGAGGTCTGTGGATATAGAGGGAAGAATTGGATCGGTGTCGGTTAGAGTTCCCGGGTAGCTCAGTGGTAGAGCGTTGGTACGTTAAACCACAGGTCCCGGGTTCGATACCCGGCTCCGGAACAATTTTTCCCCCGAAATTATTTTGTTTGTATGTCTGTCTGTCTGTATGTTTGTTACCTTTTCACGCGATAATGGATGAACGGATTTCGATGAAAATTGGAATATAAATTAAGTTCGTTGTAACTTAGATTTTAGGCTACATGGCATTCAAAATACATTATTTAAAAGGGGGATTATAAGGGGGCCTGAATTAAATAAATCGAAATATCTCGCTTATTATTGCTTTTTGTGAAAAATGTTACATAACAAACGTTTCTTTAAAAATCATTTGCGATAAGGTTTATTCTTTGAAAAATTTTGATAGGACTGATATTTAATGAGATAAATGAGTTTTAAAATTAATATAACTTCCATCTAAGGCCGTAAACAAACAAATGACTTGGTCTATAAGGGGCCTTGGACAACAACAATCGAAAGCTATGAAAGATAGCCTACAGAGAATGTTTCTGTGTTTGTATGAAGTAATATCGGAAGCTAAATTAACCGATTTGTATAATTAATTATTATTTCACCATTGGAAAGTGTAGTTTCTCTAGATGGACATAATACTATAATGTTATTACAGTAACTTCTGATATAATATAATATAATATAATATAATATAATATAATATAATATAATATAATATAATATAATATAATATAATATGTAATATTATATTATATAATTTAAGTTATTTGAAGGGGTTCACAACCATAGTGGGCCAAACGCCATTTACTGAATACGTAGAAAACAAGGGTTAAAATTAAGTTATTACCATAATTCAATGGAAACCTATAACAAGTAAAATAAAATATACACATTAAATCTAAATGATGTCAATCTTCATTAAACTATGGTTGCATGTAATAAAAATTAAGAAACAGGTTAAAGGAATTGCCATTGCACCAAATGAGTGTCTCTGGACCAAAATGATCGCATTTTAATTATTTGGATACAATTTAAATTAAGTAACATATTAAACGATTTATCCTTCTATCAAACACGAATGTTCCCTGGATCAAATGTCCTATTTTAATTATGTAATTACTTTATATTTATTTCTAACGGGTGCAGCGGAGCGCACGGGTACGGCTAGTAGATGAATAAATATATGAATACTCATTAGGGGAACGGAGGGATGTCAGACACTGCTTGTGCTCACCGTTCGCACACAAGCTACCAGTATAAAATTTTCTTCATACAAAAGTAATGAAGCCCGGATCGCGTGTGGATTTTCTAAATGCTGATGTACGTATTGATAACACAGTGTTGCATATTAATACTCTTTTTCCGATGATTTTGTTCTGATAACTGATTCTTAACCGTTCTTTTGCGCTGAATTCGAAATTGAACTCCAAATATCCCCATCACATCAGAATTTATCACAAATCACAAAAACCAAAAATATATAAGAACAATATTTTTACAGGCAAATATATCGCGTTCATGTTTGTTAAATACGTGTAAAGGCTGATTCACAATAAACCGGGAACGGAAACGACAAAGAGAACGAGAACGGAAATAATGTTAAAATAAATGTATTTAAATGTGAGGATTCACAATAGTTAATTGTGAATGTTCACATTTAAATACATTTATTTTAACAATATTTCCGTTCTCGTTCTCGTTGTCGTTTCCGTTCCCGGTTTATTGTGAACCAGCCTTAATTCAGAGTTTGTGATAAAATTAGAACTATTAACTGAATAACACATTTTTAAGCAATTGAAATTTTTTTCCTCCATTCGTTTCTGTCTTCCCAGTCAGCATTCTCTCTGGCTTCCATTGCATCAATAATACATTACAAACATGTTTTCTTACATTTAGATTTTACTTTTCGTTTCTTCCCAGTTGGAGCTCATTATAAACTCCCCTTTGGTAACCTTTTTTGCATCCATCCTTTTTACATATCCAAACCATTACAATTATTTAGTTCCACAAACTTTGTAATAGGATTACAAAAGTTTATCTTTCCTCTTACTGTATCATTTCTAACTCTTTCTAGTTTAGAGGAACATGCTGAGATTAAAAAGTCATTTCTGTTGACTATGATTTCGATTTCAATTTTGTTTTCATATTCTATGTTTCTGCATTATAAATTATTAAACTTCTTACTGTTAATTTATAAATATGGATAATAAATCATTTGTAAGCAAACAAAAGAAATAAGTTACTTAAATTAAAATATGTAAATCACTCAATGGAATAAATAAAGGAAGAAGGAAGGAAAGAAATAAATGAGACTAAGATTGTCAAATAAATGAGTGAATGAATGAATGAATAAATAAATAAATAAATAAATAAATAAATAAATAAATAAATAAATAAACAAACAAACAAATAAATAAAAAACATAAATACATAAATAAATAAATAAGTAAATAAATAAATAGGGACAGACAGATCGACAGACAGATCAAACAAACAAACAAGTAAATAAATAAATAAATAAATAAATAAATAAATAAATAAATAAATAAATAAATAAAGACAGACAGGAAAAAGGCAGATAGAAGATAAATAAATTTAAGGAAGAGATTATAGGTATTTTATTACAAAAAACAAAGGATCCCAAAGGGTACAGCACCAACTAGCCATGTAATTTAAACAGAATGATTAATATACACTAGGAATGCAAAAAGAAAGGAAGAAAGTAAAAGGAGAGATTGTATAAATAACAAGGTGAAGTTAGAAGTTGAGAGCCTCGTGACACAAAACTAACGTTATTTTAAACAATAATTATTAAAATTTAACAATCATTCTCCTTCTTTTCGAGTCAGTGACTGACTTCATTAGATTCGGTATCTCTGACCCAGAAATTTCTAGCACTATTTGACGATGAGATTTTTGAAGTTCTTACCTGACTTGCTCTATCTCACTGGTGTGACTCTGTCGCAGCTTCACTACCAGCACTCGGATGATGTTCAGGAGGAACAAGAAGTTGAGCTGCGGGAAGTGAAATATCACATTAATGATAGGCTACTACTAAATAGAAACGTTCTTAATCCTTTTCAGCGTGCTTATAGCTACCTCGCGCGGCTGCACACTCACGGATGAACGTCTATTTGAAGGCTCTGTATTACCATGTTAAATACTGTATGTTTCCTTATGTATTTAGTATGTTTTCTTGGAGTATTTTATTTTTATGTTATTCTACTAAGTCTGATTTTAAACTGTATCAGATATGAAATTAAGTTAGTAGTTCATTGTAGAATAACAGATACGTCTTGAAAATGTCTATCAGTTAGAAGTAGTAAAAATTAAATAATTAACGAAAATGCTTACCACAATGACTCCGAGTCTGGGACCCTCCAGAATCCAAAAGTAATGCGTCAAGTTATATCCCCACCAACACCTGCAAGCAACAGTTATACAAACTAATTTAATTTTGCTTTTGATGCTCACGAAACCAATCAGCTGATATATTTGTGAAATTTAGAATTTGCGATACTGAGAACTTTACCTGTAACCACTGCTTATGTATGAGTAATGTCCTTGGATGAATAATAATCTACGTATGAGGGTATACTCCTGTTGATTTCTTGCTTGGTTGACGTTACGGGAAGAATTCAACATTCCAGTCCTTAGCAAGCGGGCTCTTATTTTTCGGCCCTTTTCAAAATTTTATCTTATATTAAGTGTTCTATCTGAATTAATTTTGAAAATTCGGGTGAATGGTGACACGGAGAGAGAGAGAGAGAGAGAGAGAGAGGAAGAGAGAGAGCAAGAGAAAGAGGGGAGAGGGAGAGAGAGAGATATATGAGAAGCCACTTTTTCGATATCAGCAGTAATTTAATCCCAGCAAAAATCTTGAAATTGTTTTCTTTTTGCAGCTGTCTATGCATGGTTTGTTATTTTTCCAGAATGAACGTTGGTTCTCTCTCTGGCCGCATTAAAACGCTCCATTTAAAATTCTTAAATATTTTGTTTTTTTTTTTAAAGTAGGTTATATTACGACGCTTTATCAACATGTTAGGTTATTTAGCGTCTGAATGAGGTGAATGAGTCCGAGGTCCAGCACCGATAGTTACCCAGCTTTTGCTCATATTGGGTTGAGAGAAAACCCCCGAAAAACCTCAATCAGGTAACTTGCTCCGACTGGGAATCGAACCCTGGGCACCTGGTTTCGAATATTTTGTTATTAAAATATAAAACAAGAAAAACAATAATTAATTCTTAAATCCTTAGATACATGCATAATGTTCTTAAATAAATAAATAAATTTGAATTAGGGTAAAATGTCACTCAAAATGTAGGTTCTGTGTCTTTAATGCATAATACTAATTCCTCTTTATTGCAAAACGCGTAAGAGGTGAAAACAAATTGTAGTTTTACCTAAAAAAACAACAAAAAAAGCTGTTTCAATAAATTGTAATAATAAAATTATGTGTGAAATTATAATATATGATGTATTCACAAATTGGTTTCTAATGAAATGTAGTGGAGATGGTAAATGAATGTTATGGTTATGATAAGCGTTGAAGGGAAAAATTTCCCTCATCTCATCGTACAAAATAGCATTCAGGCAGCCTAAAAATTCGTTTTCCATACTCTAATAAGAAAATAAAACTATGTTTTCGAAAATAAGTAATATTTCCACAAGCTATAATTACTCTAATTTGAAATAGATTACTTGCACTAAAGTATAAGTAGGGATTTGTAACTTTTTTGTATTGTTACAATCTAATTTATTCAATCTGCTCTAAGTCGGAAGATTGCTATTCATTTTTAAGTTACACTATAACTATGTCGCCCATGCCGTAGTTCAATTAATACTTACTTTGAAGAGCCATATTGCATCGCCGTGGTTACTGCCCATGCCGTTGTCATGACGACCGGAGCTCCCCAGCCAACCACCGTGTAGATGGAATAGTGCGAATTCTCTTGGAAAACCGTCACTGCAACACAGTTAAGCCGAAGAAGTTGTCTTAAGATAGTAATGTAGATTGTAGAGCAATTTTAGTTAACAGTAAAGTGTACGCTGTAATGTCCAGTGTCCAAGTCCTGGTTCTGGATTATACGGAGTATTAAAATAATTAATAATTTTCAAATATTTACTACTCAGTAGGAGAATGGTACAAAGTGTGGCGATGGCACATGTTTTGTCCCTCATCCTGTGTTGGTCATTCACTTCAAAATATAAGGGCGGATTGGTTCCCCTGTTTTCCTCCCCTCTTTCCTTTCTACGTACTACGTCAATGCAAGTCTTCCCCGTTGGTACCATACCCATGCCAGGAGATTTCCGTTTGGACGATGTCACACGTTTTTCCCTCACCCTGTGATGATAATTTACTTCAAAGTATAAGGGCGTCCCTCCAAATTGGTTCTCTTCTTTCCATCCCCTCTGTCAATACAAGTCTTCCTCGTTTGTACCATACCTACACCAGGAGAGTTCCGTTTGGACGATGTCACACGTTTTTCCCTCACCCTGTGATGATAATTTACTTCAAAGTATAAGGGCGTCCCTCCAAATTGGTTCTCTTCTTTCCATCCCCTCTGTCAATACAAGTCTTCCTCGTTTGTGCCATACCTACACCAGGAGAGTTCCGTTTGGACGATATCACACGTTTTTCCCTCACCCTGTGGTGGTAATTTACTTCAAAGTATAAGGGCGTCCATTCAAATTGCTTCCCTTCTTTTCATCTCCTCCGTCAATGCAAGTCTTCCTCGTTGGTACCATACCTATGTCAGGAGAGTTCCGTTTGGACGATTTCACTTTTTTTTTTCCCTCACCCTGTGATGGTAATTTACTTCAAAGTATAAGGGCGTCCCTCAAAATTGCTTCCCTTCTTTTCATCTCCTCCGTTAATGCAAGTCTTCCTCGTTGGTACCATACCTACGCCAGGAGAGTTTCGTTTGGACATCACATATTTTTTTCCCTAACCTTGTGAGAGCGTACCCGCGGATTGGTTCCGCTCTTTTCCTCCCCTTTCCTCCCTACTACATCAATGTAAAGGTACGATCACACGTCGCTACTTTTGCAGCGCTGCAGTACAAAAAACTGCGCAACTCTCGTACTGCGACGAGTGAACAACGGTGCAACCCGAAAAGTAGCGGCTGCCGAACCTGCTGCCCGCTACTTTTCCATGCTGCGCGCAGCTTAAAGGTAGCGACGTGTGAACAGGGTTCTCAGGGTTGCAGCCGCAGGGTTTTGTTGAAACTTTTGCTGCGGTTGCGACCAGTGTTACCACCCAAATGTGCCAATGACACTTTTATTGTTTGGATACATTTTAATGTGAGATGTGATGAAGATAAGTGATTTGTAACAGTTACTAAATGTACAACACAGTCTGAGAATATTTGCTGACGATATAATTAATTTTTTTTAATTTTCCATAGGGTAGTTTCAAACAGGAGGGTTGCCAACATTGATTATGTGAATTTTATTTTATTGGGTTATTTTACGACGCTGTATCAACATCTAGGTTATTTAGCGTCTGAATGAAATGAAGGTGATAATGCCGGTGAAATGAGTCCGGGGTCCAGCACCGAAAGTTACCCAGCATTTGCTCGTATTGGGTTGAGGGAAAACCCCGGAAAAAACCTCAACCAGGTAACTTGCCCCGACCGGGATTCGAACCCGGGCCACCTGGTTTCGCGGCCAAACGCGCTGACCGTTACTCCACAGGTGTGGACGATTATGTGAATATGCTGTTGGTTATCATTTAAGTATATAGGCGTCTTTAAAAGCTTTATAGTAAAAATAATACCAATTTCTGAATACTAGTTACGACAGAAAAGCAAATAATAGATAAGTAAGCTTTCGCACGAGTTTCTTAATAATGCGAACATAACCACAAAATGTAGGTATATTGAGAAGTCAACACGGAGATGGAAACCTGCAGCATGACTGCGGCTGCAAAAGTAGCGCCTTGTGTGTGAACAGACTCGCAACCTTCAGTTGCAACTTTTACAGCACTCGGGTTGCGCAGCACGAAAAGTAGCGTGCAGTGCGCTACTTTTGATTACGTGTAAACACGACACGCAACTTTTGCAGCTGCAGTACAAAAGTTGCGCAGCAATTCCTAACTGGTACAGTAGAGTAGGCAAGACCTGTCCTGTGACCGTATCATGTGTCGTGGCTATATGACAAATGAAAATGGAGGGAGAAGTTCCGTGTCGGTAGATTCGTATAATATTAAGCATCACTAAATAAACTCTCCTTCTGATAGTTCAACCTTTCCCCTATCACACAACTCACATGCCAGATCTCGCCTCCTCATCTAGGAGAGTTTCGTTCTGTATGGTTGTGAAACTTGGACTCTCACTTTGAGAGAGGAACAGAGATTAAGGGTGTTTGAGAATAAGGTTCTTAGGAAAATATTTGGGCTAAGAAGGATGAAGTTACAGGAGAACGGAGAAAGTTACAAAACACAGAACTGCACGCATTGTATTCTTCACCTGACATAATTAGGAACATTAAATCCAGACGTTTGAGATGGGCAAGGCATGTAGCACGTATGGGCGAATCCAGAAATGCATATAGAGTGCTAGTTGGGAGGCCGGAGGGAAAAAGACCTTTGGGTAGGCCGAGACGTAGATGGGGGGATAATATTAAAATGAATTTGAGGGAGATGGAATATGATGATAGAGACTGGATTAATCTCGCACAGGATAGGGACAAATGGCGGGCTTATGTGAGGGTAGCAATGAACCTGATTTTTAAAAGCCATTTGTAAGTAAGTATGGTACCAGTGAGGGAGACTTGCAGTGACGTAATAGGTGGGAAGGAAAAGAGGGGAACCAAGCAACCAATCTGGAGGGATGCCCTTATAGTTTTAAGTAAACGACCATCACAGGGTGAAGGAAAAAATATGTGACATCGTCACAAAAAATCCAATGAAATATCGTCGAACAACAAAAAAGGATAAAAAAAATGAAAATGTACAAAACCAACTAGGAGAGGAAAAAATGCTAATCAAATTTATTCGTAAAGAAAGCATATTATGGCAGTTCAATTGGAACAAATTATAAGCCTACTCGTATTAATATTATGAATTTTTTTCACTGGAAACACAGCCTTTGTCTGAATGATCCACTAATAGGAAAGTACAGTGAAACCTCTCATTTACGGACATCGAAGGGACGTAACCATCTGTCCACATCTGGGAGGTGTCCTTTATTGGGAGGGAGGCTTCCCAATCTAACAGTAAATTTATAATAATGCATTATTTGTCCTTTCACGCTTTAAATGAAATGTATTACTGTAGTTTAATTCTAAATATAGTATACTGTACTAGTATAAATTCTTTGCAACTTTGAACTACAGTAGATAAAACTGAAAAAGGAAAATGCAGTACTGTGCCATGCAATTTTATTCTAGGTCAATTGTTATGCAGTACTGTAATTTACAGTTTTCAACTTAACCTTTACGTTCAGGTGCCATGTCTCTCGAAACAGAACAACTGATTGAAGTGAAGAGAATAATCCTACTGTGTCGAATACAATTTCACGATCGCAGAAACCTTGGACCCATCAGACAGGTTAAATTTTATGACTTTGTTTATCCTCCCGCTTCCAGCTAACAAGGGGTAGCCGGCTGGGATAATGATAGCCTACGAGACCCTTATGTTATGTTTCATGTTAAGGAAATTCTGTACAGTTCTCAAAACTAAATTTTCCATTATTGTAACACATTAGGTCTTGAAATCCAAGTTCTGTCCGGAGTCAGGAGGTAAAGCAAGCTTTAGGACTGTGAAACAGCTGTCCGTGTCCGTGTCTGAGAGTGTCCGTAAACGAGAGTTTAATTTATCATTATTTCTATATTATTTCAGTTGGGACTTAAAAATCTCTCTGTATATGAGGAGTGTCCGTATCTTGGACGTGTCCGTTAGGAGAGGTTTCTCTGTAACACTTTAATTTTATCTAATTAAAAATTCATTATCAAAAAATATCGTATTAACCAATCATCACAATATAAAAATACGTCAGGACTGTCACGGGCAGTAACCTGAACACACGTTTCAGCGTCACATTGTTGACAAGTAACTCCATCTGTTAGCACAACCATAAAGCATCTAATAGATGCTATAGAGTTACCAACAACGAAAAAAAAAAAATATATATATATATATATATATATATATATATATATATATATATATATATATATATATATATATATATATATATATCGGAGACTTCGTAACTGTTTGTCTTCCACGAGTCTGCTACAAACTGTGATGGTTGAAGCAGACATTTCAGAGGATTTTTCTCGAGGTACTCCTTTTTCCCTTTTCTCTGCAATCTCATTCTAGGATACAGTATTTGTGAGACGGTTGGAAGTTAAGTTGACGAGTACCTACCCCAGATTAAGACACGAGAGAGAATCCTGCTTCTGAATAAGAAGGCCCCGGGCAAAAGTTACAAGCTAAATGAAAACTCACTTCTAGAGGTAACACAATGGGCAGTTAGAAATGACAAGTGCGCCAAGCTTTATTGACCCTTCACCAGCAATTTACACAATACTCTGTAAAACTACGCGAGGATCAATGGTGAAAATCAGTATTATTCTTAGGGGGCGGGAAAATATTGATATACCGCTGATCATATAAACATGATTAAGGCTCAACTTTGACGGTGTATAATTTAAAGGGAGGCAGAGGTGAAATTTTGAACAAAAACTGAAGAAAAAATGAAAATTTGGTTTTTTCCATTTTTATTATCTTTATTTTCATATTCCGATGTTAGTTTTTGATTTTGTGTCCTTTAAAAGTATGAAATTAAAATCAAGAGAATTGTATTACTACATTATTACCATAATAAACTAATACTTATCATTATTTATATACCTTCTCTGAACATATAAATAAAAATAAATATTGAAAATTTCTTACAATATGGTGCATGGAGCATTTTATATCAAACGATATAAAGTTTTATAAAATTCTTAATATTCAAAACTATTGTACTTAGAAAGTTGAAACTTGGTATGTCCATTACTAATAACATACTTAGTATCCATGATCAATTTCAAACAAATCGGATAAATTTTGTGGATTTTTAAATATTCACCTCTGCCTCCCCTTAAAATGATATTTCGAATATGGAAGTTTGTTCAAATCAAGATTTCAGGTATAACTCCCTGTAAAGTTGATTTGAATAATTTCGAGGGGAAAAATTGTTCCGGGGCCGGGCATCGAACCCGGGACCTTTGGTTTAACGTACCAACGCTCTCCCAACTGAGCTACAACTGTTGATTTGCATAATACGCGTCACTGTTCGTTAACAGAAAACCACAATTTAAGTCACACGGAGTTAGTGTGCACTCGAAGTTGGTTGCTTGACGGTTGTCAGCCCACTTTGAGGTCTGTGGATATAGAGGGAAAAATTGGATCGGTGTTGGGTAGAGTTCCCGGGTAGCTCAGTTGGTAGAGCGTTGGTACGTTAAACCAAAGGTCCCGGGTTCGATGTCCGGCCCCGGAACATTTTTTCCCTCGAAATTATTCATGGGAGTTTGTTCTTTGGCAATGTAATAACCTGTGAAGATCGCATTGTGCCCATTTCCAGTGCCTGTAAAGGCTGGAAAAGATGGAAAACAAAGTAAAGATTATATTTATGCAAGAAGTATAGCAAAGAATTTTTAGAGAAGTACTTTCCTTTACTTTTTGCTACTGAAATAAGAAAAATCTTCATCTACCCATACCGCATCCCATGTAGGTTACATTATTAATGAATATTTTAGGTTCTGCCTGATGTTGCATCATCTTTTCCTCATTATCTAGGTCGACGAGGTTTATAAAGGATTATGCTTCCTCTGGACCCAACTTCAACGTAAACCTTTTAATCATGGTAGAATATAATGTTTCATATATCATGCAAGATTAATTTACCTGTTGGGGAGAACGGTTAGACTTTTTCAGCTCTAAAATTCCGCTGGGGACCATTTATTACTCTCGCTTGTTACAGGTCTCTGTTTTCGTACAGTCTTTGTAGTCAGATAAATACTCTTCAGTTTTGATTTTGCAATATTTGAAACCGAACTTAATTCTTGAAGAGAATAGTTTGAGTTTCTCTATTTCATAATGATAATTTTATTATAATGAAAAGTGACAAAATATAGAGTCTAGCTAAAAATTCAATAGTATATTTTTGTTTCTTATTGCCATTACCATAATACCACCACCACCACCACTACCATCATCATCGTCATCATTATCATTATCAATTTATTAATTAGGAGACTGTAATACCCCAGAATAAAATGGAATGTAATTTTACCTAAAAGCTAGATTTGCATAATACACGTCACTTTTCGTTAACAGAAAACCACAATTCAAGTCACACAGAGTTTGTGTGCAGTCAGTGTTGGATGTTTGACGATTTGTCAACCCACTTTGAGATATGTGGATATAAAGGGAAAAACTGAGTCGGTATCTGGTAGATATTAATAAGATATTATGTTTATAATGAAAGAAATTGGCCAAATGTGTATTTTTGTCTCTTCTTCTCTTTCTTCTTTATTCTTGCTCTTGTGTTGTATTTATTGGTTTGAATTAAGTTATTTACTGTAATTAGTAAACTGTCCTTGTAAATTTTATGTTATATTATTGACTAAGACCACACCGTACACGAGCCTGGCTCTTACTGTAGTGGCTAGAAACATTTTTGTTTTATAATAGTAATATACGTTACAAGAGCGGTATGTTGACGTTTTCATGTTCGAGGAAAAGATTGAAAAAGCGAAACGTAGTTGAGCTTTTTTAATTTCCGAGAACATGAAAACAAACATACTGCTCGTGTATCGTACATTATTTTGTGCGAAGATCGTTTATTACATACCTGAAAGACGAATTTCTAATTATTTGCAATGAAATCTCCATGTTGGTTTCTGTTTAATGACGGCAACTTCGGAAAACCAAAATATCTTTCTTCAACATTGTTTCTGTAAAAAGTTTTCTGTGTTTACTATACTCCAGCAGGCCGTGATATACGTCTGTCTTTTTTTCCCCCAGTCTATAAATGCGAACTTAAAACAAACGGTAAGGTTATGTAATGATTTATTTTTCATTTTAATATTTTAACAATATTATTTATATAACATATTGCAGTAATAACATCCGCATCTGGAATCTTGTTGATTTTTTCACGGCTTCCTTAATGTTACTTGTATCAGGAATGCAATAAGTTTCGTGGAGTAGTAGACTTTACTTAATTTTTTGCAAATATTTAAAAACAATTATTAACATTGCAATTTAGGTGAAATTGCAGTGGTAAGTATCCAATTTATAATTATTACTATGTTAAACGTCTCTAAAAATAATATGTTAAAAGCCTAAAGCAGTAAAATGAATGTCGCGCATAAGCGGTAAGAAGAGGGAAATTGTTATGTGTGTTACGTTGGGAATACTGAATGTGGTATTTCACACTTACCGCGTATTAGTTCTGTGCGGAAAACAAGCAAATACGCACGATCTCGCACAAATGTAATTTGTACTCACTAGCTAGCTAATTTAAATAAATAAATAAATTTTCTAACTTAAAGTAATTTATTACCTCTTAAAGGAATCCCTGTGTTTTATGTTTAAAAAGAAATGCTGTTCAAGAGAATTTCAGAAATTCATGTCACATATTCACAATTCACTGTAAATAGCTAGTTTATGTATTTCTGCCATAGTAAGAGAAGTTGTAGTTAATACAATTAGTAAGGGTGTATCAATGTGTTAATTTTGTGTGTATATATATTTTCAGGTTTTTTTATCATTAATCTAACACGTCACAGGTCAGAACAGGCTCAATAAAAGGAGATACTACTACTATTAATAATAATACTAATACTAATAATAATAATAATAATAATAATAATAATAATAATAATAATAATAATAATAACTATAATATCACTGTTTCATATCATATATAAGTTTTTATGTAATTTTTCTTTTTTATGTCTTGCCTGTATTTTATATAATATGTGTATGTCTTATGTGTTGAACATGCATTTGTATGTGATGTGTCTATTTCATGTCATTTTTATGTCATATACGTCCTTAAAAGTGATATGTATGTTTCTACGAAATGCTTACTTTTTATGTAACAAGTCTGTGTGTGATATATCCTGGGAAAGTATTGTATGTAATATGTCTGTGTTTCGTATATTGTGTATCTATTTCTATGTATTATATCTAATTTATCTCATATCTACTTATTTGTATATAATATAACTCTGATTTTTATTATGCCATACACATTTAATGTAATATGTGTATTTTATGTCATAATTATGTATATATCTGCAGTGCTCGGGAAAAGTGACGCAAGTCAGTTTCCACAAACCTTTTTTGATAATTTATTGACAACTTACAGAACATCTGTTCGCTTGGAAGAAAATACATAGGTATTCCTCCCATTACAATAATTCATACAGAAAAAAATAAAATCGACATAAACCAGTGTAAGTTATCAATAAATTATCAAAAAAAGTTTGTGAAAACTGACATATCACTTTTCCCAAGCACTGCAGATATTTTATGTAAGTATTTGTACAGGGCTATAATACGTATGATTTAATTACATCCCTAATATACTTTCGGGTAAAATAGGGTTCTTTAAACTTGGAAATTCAATAATAATACCTCTTGAGGGCTATTTCATAGTTTCTCAGCTCTTCAAGGATGTTTGAATTGATAGGCTATGTTGGAACCTACAATACAGTACAGTATAAGTTAAAAAAATTGTATATATAAACTTATTATTACTTATTTACCTAACAATTTTAGCTTAATAGTAATTCTTGTTATGGCTAAAATTTAACATAACGTTGGAAAATATATTTATCATTATTTAAAAACATATTTTAATTTATTTTAGTACTACAAACTGTATCATAATTTTCTCAATCTATTACCTTATACAAAAAAAATATTTAGACATACAACAATATTCTAGCATTAATAGTAAGGTATCAATGTTTCAGTAAATTGTATACTGGTAATTTTTATGGGAGAAAGATATCATTAGAAAAGATCCTAAATCTTAGTCAATTTTAAAGCGATTTCAGCCAGACTTTTACAGGAGATACATTAATCATCTGTGTGAATCATAATAGCCTTACTTAATTGCTCTGTATAAAATGGCCAGATTTATGGCACTGTATCATATTGATCCTGTAGGTGCATCACAATAGCCCACACAAAAGGCTATTATGGTACACTGGTTTTGTTTTAATTTTATCCTTATTACAAACAAAAAATAAATGTAACTCCAAATCCTTCATATATGTCTAAAGTAGCGCATGTCTTTATTTTTTCAAATTGGTATATGCTTTGATAGAAAAATCACAGCAAAAGATTGATTTTTTTGTTTCATAATAGTCCTACTTGACCCTATAAACAACAATTTGTTTTGTATCTTCTAAGAATATGCGACATATGTATATCTAGATATTTACAATCTAACATTAATCATTCATTCATTTAGTGTTCTGCCCAAAGGACAGGTATTTCACTGCAAACCCAACATTCTTCAGTCTTCCCTATTTTCTGCCTCTCTCTTTATCTCCTCATTTCATTCATATATCTTAATGTCGTCTATCATCTGATATCTTCTTCTGCCCCGAACTCTTCTCCCGTTTACCATTCCTTCCAGTGCATCTTTCAATAGGCAGTTTCATCATAACCAGTGACCCAACTAATTCCTTTTCCTCTTCCTGATCAGTTTCAGCATCATTCTTTCTTCACATACTCTTTCCAACGCAGCTTCATTTCATATTCTGTCTGCCCACTTCATACGTTCCATTCTTCTCCATATCCAAATTTGAAATGCTTTTATTCGCTTCTCTTCACTTCGTAATGCCCACACACCGCACAAAGCACTTCACTAGTCTCTTCCTTATTTCTTTTTCCACAGGTCCACAGAAGATGTTCCTTTCTCTATTAAAAGTTCCCTTTGCCATTGCTATCCTCTTTTTGACTTCCTGGCAGCAGCTCATGTTACTGCTTATAGTATACCCCAAGTATTTGAAGCTGTCCACTTGCTCTATTGTCCCGCGCCGTAGCGTCGCGGTCTAAGGCATCCTGCCCAGGACTCGCGTTACGGAATACGCGCTGGTTCGAGTCCTCATGGGGGAAGGAATTTTCTCTTGTACTTTCGGCCAGTGTATGGGACCGGTGCCCACCCAGCATCGTGATGCACTTGGGGAGCTACGATAGGTAGCGAAAATCCGGTTCAGCAAACCAGCGATAACGGCTGAGGAGAACATCGTGCTAACCACACACGATACCTCCATTCTGGTTGGATGATCGTCCACCTCTGCTTCGGCATGTGAACGTGAGGACAGCAGCCGGCTGGTCGGACTTGGCCCTTCAGTGTTGTAGCGCCACGGATTTTACTTGCTCTATTGCCTCGTTTAGAATTCGTAAGGTTACCTTCTTTACTTTTCTATCTATGACCATGGCCTTCGTCTTATTTGCATTTATCTTCATTCCATACTGCTCACAGCTGTCATTTAGCTCCAGTAGCATATCCCTTACTATCATCTCACCTTCTGCTAACAACGCCATATCATCAGCAAATCTTATGCACTTCATTCTTCTTCCTCCTACTATCACTCCTCTCATGATACGAATATGAGACAAATATAACAAAAATATCTGCTACACCCTACATATTTACAACTATCTATGCATTTGTTCATATCTAAATATTTACCATAAAACACTAAAGGAATTCCCAATTTCTAGTAGGAGAAATATTTATTCCTTCAGCAATTACTTTAAATCAATACTTTTCAAAGTGAATAAGAAAACATATGAAACAACTATTTGGTTGATTTACGAAGTTTTTGTAGTCACAATTTTAGCAAGATTTTTTTTTTTTTCAATATTCGGAAGAACGAATCACGTCAAGTTCAGTCTCAAATTGCTATCGTATTGCAGTCAAATGTATGAATCCACGTCTGACCACGTGACAGAGCTAACACAGTACTTCCAGCTGTCGTTCGGTAGCGTCTCGTCCACTTACTTGCTTGCTCCAGTTGCTCTGCAGTGTGTGAGTAGAGAAAGAACCGTAAGCAAATTACGTGGGCGGTATAGAAAGAACATTTTATTAATTAACGTGTGTGGTAATTGTATAACTTTGTGTAAACTTTGTTACATGTGCTACAAACTTTGAAACTGTGCAGATGCTGTTAGCTATGGAGTTACAATTTCTTTATTCTGTGCTATCCAAATGGCGATCGGGTGACAAGCGTGGGATTACTGAAAGGTGAGTGTAGGAAGAAAATATGTGTATTAAATTTGTATTACTTCACATTTTGGATCATTGTGTATGGATACTAGACAATTTACTTGTCCATTATCATATATAGGCTAATAGAAAATACAGTAAATTATATTACACCGGTTAATACGATAACCTTACGTGAGTTGTACGAAATCACATTTTAAGAGATGGACTGCCTAAGATGAAATGGCGGGCTTGAAAAGAAAGTTACGTTGTGATGTTTGTGTGTTCATTCTAGTATTATGTGTTCTAGTTGAGTGTTTTTCAGTAGCTATTGAATTAATAATTGTTCTCCATTCTTCACATTACATCGTATCGTGTAATCGACTATTATATCTAGGGGCTGGATTTGTATGTTAATACCTATTTTTTTCCTTGCATCTGACCTCCTAGATTTTTCAATAATTTTCCGAATCATGATCGTAGGAGTCGTATATGTGAATTCTGTTGAACATGAAAAAAATCTAAATTGGACGTTAATAATAATAATAATAATAATAATAATAATAATAATAATAATAATAATAATAATAATAATAATAATAATAATAATAATCCGTGGCGCTACAGCCCACGAAGGGCCAAGACCGACCAGCCGGCTGCTGGCCTCACGGCCACATGCCGAAGCAGAGGTGGACAATCATCCAACCAGAATGGAGGTATCGTGTGGTTAGCACGATGAGCCCCCCCAGCCGTTATAGCTGGTTTGCGTAACCGGATTTCGCTACCTATCGTAGCTCCCCAAGTACATCACGATGCTGGGTGGGCACCAGTCCCATACACTGGCCGAAATTTCATGAGAAAATTTCTTCCCCCATGAGGTTTCGAACCTGCGCGCATTCCGTAACGCGAGTCCTAGGCAGGATGCCTTAGACCACGGCGCGGGACTAAATTGGACGTTAGTACCTAAAAAATCCTAAATCATTGTTCCTAAGCGTTATCCTGTATTTACTGCGTTATAATTATAATGATTTTTTTATTTTGAGAGAATATCAATGCATTTCGAGAGAGAGAGAGAGAGAGAGAGAGAGAGAGAGAGAGAGAGAGAGAGACTCGACGTGGAGGAGGCTTCCTCAATCCCTAAGGCAAATCTGTACTTAGCGGTGACATCTATGGCTCCTTGTTTTTCTCAAAACACATTTCAGTGACCTTCCAAAATATATTGAGTACTTGGAATCTTCGTTGCTACAACTGAAATATGCAATTGGTGTCACTGACTCTCTTCTACAGAAACAAGTACCAGGACCCGTGGGTGAAGATGTCACATTAAAACTGAAGAAAGTACATGTATTGCAGAGGAATCCAGGGTTTGAAAAAATGAAACATGTGGGCTCCGTTCTCCAGGGGGAAAGCTTCAATTGTCAGTTACCGTGGTACCTGCTGCAGTGGCAGCGACGAAATTTGTACCTATGACGTCAAGTGCTGTCAAAAGAACCATTTCGTCCTTCAAATGTATTTTGAGAGAAAATAGAAAAAAAAAAAACTTCTCAGTCGAGAATCTTGAAAAGAATTTGGTCATATATTGCAACCAGAAACAGTACCAGTAAATAATGTTGTTTGTTTGTTACTTTTTAAAATAATTCTTGATCAAGTTTGAACAAATTTAATTCAAACGTTGAGTGTATACTGTATCTTTTAGCTATTGAGAATTGAAATTTATGTAGTTATATCAAGGCAAATTATATTAGATAAAATGTTAATTGTTGCAATAATTTATTCAAACTACAAATAATGCTGAGGAGGAAAGGACAATCATTTTGAATCTTATAAACTTTAATAAATGGTTTGGTTCTTGAAAAGGTCAGTTTCGTTGTCCACGTTGCCTTAATAAATATATATTTATTTTTAAGAATAACTGTAAGAACACATTTTTAACGATCTGGCAGTTTTTGCGACCCCTTTAGGTTGGACATAAAATCGAAAAAAACCTATTTCACCTATTCCAAAACGGTATGGCATAGTTGCGTCCCGCGGTCAATTGGGAGTCCTAGGCATGGCATAGTTGCGCCTCGAAGAAATCAGATAGAATGGGCATGGCATAGTTGCGCCCCGAAGAAATCAGGTAGCAGAATGGACATGGCATAGTTGCGCCCCGATGGGCATAATACACACGAAAGTGATTGTCATAAAATAAATAAATTACTTAAAAATATTATAGTGGTAGCTCTAGCATATGGACAATTTTGCTGTTTAAAATAACCCTTTTTTTATCGATCACACACAATAAATGAACTACATTTTTTGTTTGTACACTGATATCTTAACCCTACGGTACAGGGTTTCGAAAATTGAAACTTAGAACCATTGTGAATTATTAACTCCTTACCCTTTTCACTAAACTTAAGGGGACACTCAACTTAAAAATTGGAGAAGAAGTGTCATAGAAATGAAAACTTAAATTTCTACACTAATTTACGTGACAGAACTAAATCAATATGCAGAATTCTTCTCCTATTCATTGAGAAGTCACACTCAAATGCACAAAGCCAAAAAATATAAATGATAATTAAAAGTGATGATTGATTAAAAATTGAAATAATTTTTATTTTGAAAAGTATTGGATCTAATGAACTTTCCATGTGTATATTAAACTTTTTCCAAATTTGAAAAAGATTGGTCAAATAGGAAAAAAGTTCCAAAATATAGTTGAGTGTTCCCTTAACATTCATTTTAAATTAACCTCATTATACGCCACAGACGGTGTGAAGATCACTAATAAAATGTCAAGGCAGCTAAGGCCCCATATTCCAACGGCTCACTCATTTGAATATGTCAGTTAATAAAGTACTGCCAACTTCATGGTGTTCATTTTAACGGTATCATAATGAATATTAAATCGATAAGAAATCAATAAGTTTAGTTGATTATGAGGTTCGGGTTTCCGTAATGTTTTTTTCTACCTATTTCATCGGGGCGCAACTATGCCATGCCCCTTTCTCTACCTGATGGGAACGGGGCGCAACTATGCCCACAAAACAGGGACCCTTTTTTATCTGCTGCATCTTACCCGACCGTGGGGCGCAACTATGCCCTGCCCTTCCAAAAAACCTAAAATAGTCTTTTTTAAAAACCTGAAAAACCGGTCCCTAGTTATATCTATAAAAATGTGAATATGGAACTCACCTGTGATCATGTTGTGCAGATAGAGTCCCTCGATAAACATCCACATAAACATGGCGGTTCGTGCGTACTCCAGCAACACATACGATGCCTCACACAGGATAGGCTGCAACACGAACAATACGACTACTAAGAAACTGCAGTTAAAATAACTGAACAGTTTAAATAAGGGGTTCAAAGCAACAGTGGCGTAAGTCAGATTTTTCGAGATTTCAACTTATGAATGTCAGAAAAAGGTGTGAACTTTTGTCTTGTATTTAAAATGTCAAACAACATCATACTTGCACAAATAACCCCTTAAATTATATTTTAACAGATTTTTAAATTACATAGAACGCAAAAGTATCTCATGTATTTCAATTCCTGGACTTACGTCACTATTGCTTTTAACCTCTCAATTAATAGGTGATTCTGTGACTTCGTTACAAACTTCTAGGGGTGGTACAGGTCGTCTGCGGACTGTAAAAAATTCGTAACTACTGTACATAGGAATGAGATTTTACAACTCTTTTTTCCTGTAAGTCTACGAGATGCCTAAAAAGGAACCATTTCCCTATAGAGACCCATGTCATGGAGACGTTCTATTTTGTAGTTACAAGCCTCGATAAGTGTGTCAGCGTAGGGAGCTACCATCGGACTCTGAAGTTTGGTTATAGACTCCTGTTTCCTGCAAGCGATGGTGAATAAATTATCATAAACATGGTATGAGCTAGTTGGTTGAGCAGGTAGATAATATGTACAGGGACATCATTTTAATTTTACTTCAATTTTTATTGTACCTGAGTTTTTTAATGTACTTCACTCCCACCCCTTCTACTAATGAAGTTCAACCGTTCTACACACAGATCCAAGACCGCATATACAGTCATAGTAGCCTTACGGTCACAGTATACAGTACGTTCCAAAAATATATTCGCGTTTTCCAGTGACGAAAGAGCTTTCAATATTGCATCATTTTCCATTT
The DNA here is from genome assembly GCF_040183065.1 of Periplaneta americana. Taxonomy (NCBI): domain Eukaryota; kingdom Metazoa; phylum Arthropoda; class Insecta; order Blattodea; family Blattidae; genus Periplaneta; species Periplaneta americana. The sequence goes on along the minus strand of NC_091125.1, from coordinate 141,395,216 downwards.
GCCTACGTCTCATCCTGGTTTCCCCCACCTGCTTCTATTCGCCTCTCTGTAAATGCTAGTGGCTGGGCTGTCTTAGCTCTTTTCTGAAAACATTAATTTCTGTTAGGAATTGGACGTCTACGTAATATTATACCCATACAATTGTTTAAAATAACTTAAATAAAAGGGCCTCGTTAAGTAATTAACTGTCACGTGATTTCCTCCCTTTCTACGACGCTGCGACTTAACCACTTGGGTGGACAGTAGATAGCATGTCTGAGTAATTTTATCTTTTCCGGTCGGGCAGAAGTGAATATTGAATTTACAGCACGTAAGGTTTCTTTTATAGAGTAGGTACAGAATTATTTCAACATGAGTTACTGATACGAAGTACGAACCTGGTAATTGAAATTACGTACAAGAGTCTATAGTGCGATAATATGCACATTAGAACTGAAGAATGTATCAAAATGAACGGCCACCATTTTAAAAAATGTGTTTAAATATCCATATTATGATTATTTTTAAATTTAACTTCATTCTCTATATTGTACACTAATGTGTTGTAGACAGTATAATATACACTGCATAATGAATACGTCCGCATGGAAAGCTCAGCTCGTGAGTAAAAACACTCATTGTTAATACTGTACTGTATTTTGATTAAACAAAACCTAATGAAAATTATCAAACTCAAAATCGCGATATTTCCTAGTTTACGTAAATGGATGAACTACTTTTCTTCCCTCCTATACCTAGGCAAGTGATTTGTTTGTATATTACGCCAGTATCATCGAACTCCAGTCGTAGAAGGGGGTAGCAAACGGTGTTTCCGGTTCTTAATCGTTGATCCAAAGGTATAGCCAGGTTAATATTAGAAATGTCAGTAAAAATAAAATGATGTCCCTGCATATAAATTGGAGGCAATAATGTGCGAATGAATATAATAACGTAACAAATAAAAAGAATAAAGCGACTAAAATAAATCAGGTCATTCGAAAATATGCGATTTATTGTAAATAAATTAACTGCACAAACATTCTATGAGGGTGACGTAATTTGTTATTGCATTGGAACTCGCTTTCTGAAAGTTTGTCTCTGGGGAATTCGATAACCCAATACAGTTTATTATCTGGGTTTATTTCGCGCAAGGAGGCGAGAGATTGTGTAGAAGTCAGCTTTATGTAATCGGGCGAAATACGATCCTACAAAAGAGTTAGCGATCCCTCAAGAAATGAGGAAAGGCCCGGGGGGGGGGGGGGTAGAAGTGATTGCGCAGTTTCTTGCAACAACGACCGAAGTTCACTAGCAATGTTTTCTTTTTTAGTTGGTTATTTAACGACGCTGTATCAACTACTAGGTTATTTAGCGTCGATGAGATTGATGGTAGCGACATGGTATTTGGCGAGATGAGGCCGAGAATTTGCTATGGATTACATGGCATTCACCTTACGGTTGTGGAAAACCTCGGAAAAAGCCCAACCAGGTAATCAGGCCAAGCGGGGATCGAACCCGCGCCCCATAGCGCAACTTCAGATCGGCAGGCAAGCGCCTTAACCGACTGAGCCACGCCGGTGGCCTACTAGCAATGTTTCATTGTCCTTTCTCAAAGGGCTGCAACCAATTTACCCGTTCGTTGTTACTGTACAGCAAGAAATTAACGGGTTGCTGGATTTCTTGTAAAAAAAATCACAACTCAACATACATCACGAGAAAGGGAGACACAAACTGAAAAGATTGCAAATTTCACAAATTCGTTTGTAATTAGTTTGTTTGCCATATATGAAGCTTGAACTCATTCCTTTGAAGCAGTGTTTAATATGGAAACGTCTGTCGTCAACAGAAGATATATTAAAAATTCAACTTTCTCTAGGAAAGCTAATTACAGTTTATTGGGAAGTGAAAGGTCCGGTTTTGGTTTATGTCAAACCTAAAGGTTAAACAGTAAACTGTGAGAGCTATTGCAAGCTTTGTGTAGGAAATGAAGTCTAAAATCTATCCAAGAGGCATGGGAAGCTTTATAAAGCTGTGATTCTGTTCTAAGAGAATGCAAGACTTCACACGACTAAAATAAGTTTTTTAATATATAGATAAGAAAATGAGACAAGGTTGTTTATGCAAACATAATTAGTTGCCACCCTACAAATTCAATGTAATTAAGAATAGGCCGATGGTATGAGAAGTATATGTGGTGGCTGCGTCATAAGCCGTACAAATGTCTTTACAAATGTTATTACGATACATGGTTGGGAAGTGCTTTTTACAAAATCGAGGAAAAGTTTGAAAAAACGAACAGAGCGACTTTCGCAATTTCCGAGATTTTGTAATGCACTTCACAAACTTGTATTATACAGTATTTTTTGCACGATAGTATATTTTGAAAATAATATTTAAGAAATATATATTAATATACAGTACCTACGTACATTAGACGATGAACAGCTGACTGATTCTCAGCAAGAAGTTTTTCATAGATGTCGGTAGATGGCAGGAGTAGTTTTAATTACAACCCTAGAGCAGTTATTTCTAATATTTCAATATACTTATTTAGGTGAGAATTCTAAGTTCAGTAAAATCAACTTTCAATAGCGGCGGGCGTTTGCAGTAACGACGAAAAAACACACGAGCCGCCGAATGTCGTAGGTGCCTTTGTCGAGGCAAGGGGAATACAAGGAGAACAAGAGGAATACAACATTAAAAATGGAAATGCAAGGAAAACAAGGGAATACAAGGAGATGCAGTGGAATACAAGGAGAGCAAGTGGAATACAAAGAGAACAAGGGGAATCCAATGAGAACAATGAGAATATGACAAGAGAATACAAGGAGAATAAGAGAAATACAAAATGAACAATGGGAATACAACAATGGGAATATGAAGAGAATAAGAGAAATACAAGGAGAATAAGAGAAACAGAAAGAGAGCAAGGGGAATATAAGGAAGAAGAAATGAATACAAGGAGAAGAAGCAGAAGACAAGGAGAACACGGTGAATACGAGAAAACAAGAGGAATTGAAGGAGAACAAGGAGAATACAAAGAAGAAGAAATGAATACAAGAAGAAGAAGCAGAAGATAAGGAGAAAACAGTGAATACAAGGAAAACGAGAGACATTGGATGAGAACAAGGGAAATACAAAGAGAACAAGGGGAATACAAAGAGAACAAGAGGAATACAAGGAAAACAATGAGAATATGACAACAAAAGAATACAAGGAGAATAAGAGAAATATAAAATCAACAATGGGAATACAACAATGGGAATACGAGGAAAATAAGAGGAATACAAGGAGAACAAGGAAAACAGAAAGAGAACGAAGGGAATACACGGAAGAAGAAATGAATACAAGGAGAACAAGCAGAAGATAAGGAGAACACGGTGAATACAAGAAAAACGAGAGGAATTGAAGGAGAAAAAGGAGAATACAAAGAAGAAGAGATGAATACAAGGAGAAGAAGCAGAAGGCAAGGAGAACACGGTGAATACAAGAAAAACGAGAAGAATTGAAGGAGAACAAGGAGAATGCAACGTTAAAAAGAGGAATAGGCATACAAAGACAAAAGGGGAATAAAAGGGAATGCAAGCAGAACAGAAGAAGGTGAGGAGAACATGGTGAATAAAATGATAACAAAAGAACAAGAGGAATACAAGGTTAACAAGAGGAATATAAGGACAGCAAGGGGAATAAAATGAGAACAAAGAGAACACAAAAAGAACAGGAGGAATACAAGGACAAAGTTAATACAAGGGAAATACAAGGAGAACAAGGGAACTATAAGGAAAACAAGGGGAATAAAAGAATAACAAGACGAATAATAGGTGAACAAGGGGAATTCAAGGAGAACAGGAAGAAGAGAAGGAGAACAAAGTTAGTAGCAGCGGAGGAAGGGGATTGCATTTTTATGTGAGGTCTCTCAAATAATCCAGATAATTCTACGTCAAAATAATTGTGAGGAAATTCTTTCTGAGCAAGATACCACTGATGTTGTCATGAATAACTGCGTGAAAAGCGATGGAAGATCACTAAACGGTGAGCAAGTGCAGGTAATCTATGAATAAGCACTCATATCTTCGAAGATATCAATTTTAGGATCCATATTTATCACACTTTTTGTCTTGTTTTGATGATTACTACTACCTCCCAGAATACTGAATACTTCTTTTCTAAAATGAAAAACACATTTAGCATCTCCTATGATGTTGAATACCAATTGCGGTTTGTATTAGGGAAACTTTGTTACTATGTAAGCAACATGTATGTTTCGATTGGGTTCGTGGTCATGTAGGGAACGCAGGAAACGAAAGAGCAGATCATCTAGCCAAGATGGTCGCGAATTCGGAAACAGAACACACATACTCTAAACAATCCCTCTCTTATGTTAAAATGCAAATGAAGGTGGACATCTTAAATGACTGGAATGCAATGTGGTTAAATAGTACAAATGGCCAAATCACAAAATGACTATATTTTCCCACAGTTAAAGATAGACTAACCGTAAAGAATTATGAACCATCTTACATATCCACGCAATTTATGACTGGACACAGAAAATTTAATTCATATTTTGAACGTTTCAAAATTGACAACCCAAACGGCTCTTCATGTTCCTGTGAACACCCCACACAAACAGTCTACCACCTGCTATTTGAGTGCCCACTACAAGAATGCAAGAGATACCGGCTAGAAACCCATCTTAGCATGTGCGATACACCTTTCTCACCACCAATAACTAAAGTTCTTCTGAAGCAATGTTGCATAAAGGAATTTCACAGATTTATTACAGATGTGTTTAAGACCTTGTAGAAAATAACAGTATTTAGTAACAGTGTCCTATTTATTCTTTTTGGAGCCAAATTGGTAACTTTTAAAAGTATGGCTATTATGTTGAAGTATATGTGTTGTAGCGGATGCTTGATTTGTTATGTGAGTCATAGTTATGGGATGCTTGATGTCGTCGCAATGTCTTAATTATAGTTTGATTGTGTTTGTGTGACTATTGTGTATTAATTTATTATGTATGTTACGGAAAGCTGCATAATTGTGTTATAGAGAACGGCTATAAGAAATGTTACGTTTAATGTTTAAATTACAGATTGTTTATGTTTTGTTTACATTGTGTAAGCTAATTTATTTTTCTTTTCCATTTGTTTTTATGCTTATTTTTTGTGTAAAACTATAGTCCTAGCATACATATGTAAAATAGGGCTATTCCCCATTGGAGATACAATAATAATAATAATAATAATAATAATAATAATAATAATAATAATAATAATAATAATAATAATAATAATATGATGTTGAAGAACACGTATTCTTATCTCGTAAGATATTAATTTTAGAACATATATTTGTTTTATTTCTTGTATTGTTTTGATGAATAGTACCACGTTTCAAAATGTTTCATACTTTTTTATACACCCTATACAAATGCGAGTCATGTCTCATGCTCTACCCTTTTGTTTATATCAGGTTTTTTCTTGGGTGATTTATAGTATATGCGTCCCTGCTTCCTCGAAGGGCTTGCCAACATGTCAGACTATCGATCGATACGTTGGAATATTTGAAATCGCCACAGGAACTTGTCAAAATGACTTTGTATTATTTTTTGCGTGTTATCAGCGCATTCCTTTGTTACTCGGCAGTCTCCTGCGGGGCAAGGAATGTGACCAGTTAAAGAGTACAGCGGCTGCCGTGCCATTAATTAATTACAGTCGACGGAACGCGAGAATCTCGTTCGATTCGTAGGAAGGGGGATTCTGTAGTTAATTGTTTTTGGCTTGATGTGTTGCGGATTTAAGCGGCCAACGTTTTCACTACGAATGCTATATCGGCTAGTGTTTTAATGAGGAATAGTAATAACAACTATTAATTTATTTTCGTGCAATGAAACTGTAGTTCATGGACTTTCAGTATAATAACAAATGTAACTTTTACATAGTGCAAAAACATTATGTACTTACATATATGTATTGTACTTTATATGTTTGAGCAGCGAATACTTACTTACTTACGTACTGGCTTTTAAGGAACCCGGAGGTTCATTGCTACCCTCACATAAGCCCGCCATTGGTCCCTATCCTGAGCAAAATTAATCCATTCTCTATAATCATATTCCACCTCCCTCAAATCCATTTTAATATTATCTTCCCATCTACGTCTCGGCCTCCCCAAAGATCTTTTTCCCTCCGGCCTCCCAACTAACACTCTATATGCATTTCTGGATTCGCCCATACGTGCTACATGCCCTGCCCATCTCAAACGTCTGGATTTAATGTTCCTAATTATGTCAGGTGAAGAATACAATGCGTGCAGTTCTGTGTTGTGTAACTTTCTCCATTCTCCTGTAATTTCATCCCTCTTAGCCCCAAATATTTTCCTAAGCACCTTATTCTCAAACACCCTTAACCTATGTTCTTCTCTCAAAGTGAGAGTCCAAGTTTCACAACCATAAAGAACAACCGGTAATATAACTGTTTTATAAATTCTAACTTTCAGATTTTTTGACAGCAGACTGGATGATAAAAGTTTCTCAACCGAATAATAACAGGCATTTCCCATATTTATTCTGTGTTTAATTTCCTCCCGAGTATCATTTATATTTGTTACTGTTGCTCCCAGATATTTGAACCTCTCCACCTCTTGAAAAGATAAATTTCCAATTTTTATATTTCCATTTCGTACAACTTTCAGTATAATAACAAATGTAACTTTTACATAGTGCAAAACATTATGTACTTACATATATGTATTGTACTTAATATGTTTGAGCAGCGAATAGTTTATTTATTCACTCACTCACTCACTCACTCACTCACTCACTCACTCACTCACTCACTCACTCACTTACTCACTCATTTATTTCCTTAATTATTTATTTATTTATTTATTTATTTAGTTGTTTATTATTTATTTACTCACGTAACCAATTATGTAATTATTTATATTTATTCATTTATTTTATTTTATTATATTATTTATTAAATTAATTAATTTATTTATTTCTTTATTTCTTATTTTTTATTTTCTTATTTGTCCATGAAAGAGTTAAAAACCACAGGACGTGTCAAAGAAACAAAGGGAAAACAATAAGTAAATTATATATTGCTGTTCCTAATAAAAAAGTAGGAAAGGATGACTGTATTTGTGGTGATAATTTTCCTTTACCAGTTTTGATAAGAAAAACACATACTTTTTCAGTAATATACTGAATTAGATGATGGTATCACCCTCTAGGGAATTGTGACTTTGTTTTTCCCCAGTACTCTTCATATAATTTGTGCTCACTGAAAAAATAGCCATAGTACAGGGTTGTTTCCGATCTCTGATAAAGAATTTGAATGATATCATGTGCGTCAGGAGTCACACGACAGCTGAACTGTGGCGCGAGGTGACAGACCAGCAGTGAGTGATCTCATAGTCAGAGTGCACGGCGACTCACAGCAGAAATTCCTAAGAAAATCGAACCTTTTTGAGAGGGGTACCTAACAACCCTTTCCGATGCCAAGTACAGTTAAGTGAAAATAAAAGAAGCCTGCAGAAAACGAAGTTTTGCTATTTCCAAGAAAGGCATCTTCTGTGTATTTAATAAGATTCGTAAAGATCGAATGGAATTAATTTGTATCATGTCGAGGGGTGCGACGACTTATGACGAGGAGTGGATTTGCTTGCTTTTTCCACTCTGGAATTAATCCCATCCGAGCTTTGCCAGCCTTATTAGATACACACAAGATGCCTTTCTTGGAAATAGCGAAACCACGTTCTTTGCAGTCTCCTATGATTTTCACGTAACTGTACTTGGCATCGCAAAGGGTTGTTGTGTACCCCTCCCAAAAAGACTCGATTTTCTTGGGCATTGCTACTGTGATACACCGTGCTCTCTGATTATGAAATCACTCACTACTGGTCTTTCACCTCTCGTCGCAATTCAGCTGTCGGTATGATTCCTGACGCTCATGACGTAAATCGTTATCAGAGATCAGAAACAACCCTGTAGTAGGCCTTTATAGCAGGAATCTGATTTATGGAACAGGATTCGTAGAAGTAGTAACACAGTCTACTATATACAGTCACGAAGCTTGGGATGATTTTTTGCAAATCTCGCGATAGTTGCTAGCCGCTTGGAGCGCTGTTAGTACTAGGAACAATAGACTGTGCTACAGCCATCGTGATCTAATACAGGCCGTAAGGCAGACCATGTAACTCGCTTAACCCGATCACGAAGGGCGGCGTTTCAACCATATAAATTAGTTGGAATGCATAAACAGTAACACATGTTTCTCTTAAATGTAGTGTAATTCCATTAATAAAATTTAAAACAAGGATTATGAGACACTTCAGACATAATTCACTTGCGAGTCATATTATTTTTGCTGTGAAAATTACGTCGTTCGTATGTGTAATACCTGCCTTTATTTCGATTAAATATTGCGAATTTCTTGTACATTCATTTATGCACGATTCAGTAATTTTCAATTGCACCGCATGGATATTTAGATATGTTGAAATTATAGCTTATGTTTACTGTGCGAGTTGCCCCTTTCTGTCTAAATTTAGTGATCTCCAATACCTTGCCATTAATATGAAAATTATAGGTTATGTTTACTATATTTAACTTATATTCCTAAATTCGTAATCATACATTATATAATGTCATGTATGATACAGACATTCAATTTGTCTGTATTTTAATACTACAATTGAGTACTGAATTACTGTATTTATCTAGTACCTAAGAGACGAAATAACACAATTGTGCTTACACTAATTTCATAGGAGTGGTATGGTAAATGTTTTGTCTAAAATTAAGGAAGGTAGATGTGCTAAATTGAAATCACAATATAAATTCTTTTTTAGTAAATCTCAAAATAGCTTCCATTCTAAACTTGAAATGTTGAGCGAACAGATTATGTTAATATGTAAAATTCTCTTCACATTAAAATAACACAGTTTTGTAATTATTTCTGCAACATATTATGCAACAAGAAGTAAACGGAACTTATGGACACATTACACTAAATGAAGCTTAGCAACGATAAACAATAAAGTTATAATATATTTTTCACTGAGCTCCATACACTGAAATAGAAAACCCGAACAAACATTACGGCGTAGCTAGATCGAAAAAGCATTAACTGTGCCATATTTCGCATTTTTGTGAAAAGCTATGTAAACTGTTAAATGTTCGTTATCGGTTGTAATAAATGTAAATGGCAAAAATACAATAATTTGAATAATAATATGGGACAAGGAGACGTTTATAGTACTATAAATTGTAAGAAAAATAGGTTAGAGTTATCCTTCTTCCGGAAGATCCAGGAAGGTGAGTTTATAGAATATAATATATATTTTATGAAAATAATATATAAACCTTATGTATTTCATATTTAAATAGTGGAAGGAAGGCGTTATTTTTTTTTCAAAAGAACACGATATCGAAAGTACAATATATTTTATGGTCTGCTAGGGAAAGAGTCTGTGATGAGAAGATAGGAACGATCCTGGTGGTGAGCAACTATCTATGGATGCATATTTCAACTGTCTATTTTTGCATATTTAGTAAGTATTAAGATTCGTGACTGTATATACTAGACTGTGGTAGTAACTTTACAGGTCTGTTTTAATGTTGTAGACAGGAACTTTCTCAGAGACCCAGACAAGAAAGTGTTCTGAATTCAGAGAAGCAATCAAATGGTGCAGTCAGTCTGGTTACAGCGCTTGCGTTCACAGTGACTCGCAGTCAGCAGTAATATCAATTAATGATAAATATAACACTAACATTATAGCCTCAGAGATAAGAACTTTAATAATGAAAAGTACCGTCCATATTTGTATAACTTGGGTCAGAGGGCATACTGGGATAATTGGAAATGAGAGAGCCGATGAATTGGCAAAGATGGCAGCCAACTCTGATGTGCCACTGTCGTACAATTTGTGTCCGATATCATATATAAAAAAGTAGCCAAAGAACATTATATGCAAGAATGTGAGACGGTTCCTCGTACAGGATGAGGAAATTTTCATTAGATTAGTATTTCGTGTTAATATTCTCATATGGATAGTAAGAAGTATGGACGTGTAAGGAAGGTCCAGAATGTGAGGCGGAAGTAACAGGTGGGCAGGAAGGCTGAAAACAAGCTACGCGGACAGGAAACATGTGTCCAGGCGTGGAGTTGACTGATGAGGGAATGTATGGACTTTGCCTGCGGGTGGTCAGTAAGATGACGCCAAGCCAGGTTCCAAAAGAGATGATCTGTTATATGTCAGAGAATTGTCAGGACGCCGGAAGTAAGGGGATGTTCTTGGTAACGAACAATTTTTGAAGAACGCGTCTTAAGTGACGTAAGTGTAATCATGGCCAATCAGGATTCTTAATAGAGACACGTGATTTATAGATAGGAGGGCGAAATTGTATGTTTGGTGGTTGAAAGTAGAGGGTAGATTTGGCAGATACAGAGAAGGCAGATAGACAGCGTTCGGAGAGGTCGCACTCCACATATTCTCGGCAAACCTAACTCGGAAGTATAACAATTTACGGACTTAGAATTTTTTTAGTGGGTGTAGTAAGAAGTCGTGTGTTGCATTATTATTATAAGTCTGAATTCTTTTCTCTCATCACGTTATCAACTGTCCGTTATATTACTGGTGTTTTATAGTACAAAATATATAATTACGTGAACTCAGAAGTTAGTCTACCAACTTGTAGGAAGTGAGAGCAGTAAATTATACACCTGGACGCGCATTTCTGCTAATTTGAGACGAACACTTAATAATAATAATAAACGTTCTCATAGTTCTTACCAACAACTTCTGGTGTGCGCCTACATCATTTCAATCTACGATCACGTCTCCCAAACCCCATGTCCCGACCGTTTTTGCAGCTGACCTGGGACCTCATCCTCTACCGGAGTAATCTCGAGGAGGCTGGCGCCCAAATTAATCAGTGTACATAGTTAATTATTGACATCGACGTGCCTCCTTAAGATACTTTCCATATACGACGGAGCTGGCAGCCGAGGGCAAGGAAAGGCGTCGTGGGCAACAACAACGACGACGACCGCCGACCGTCGCAGATTTTGGCGCCCAACGACCGCCGACCGTCGCAAATGGAACGAAAGATGGGTCAATAGTGATAAGGGAATTCTTACAAAAGAGCTGTATTTTCCAACGGTCTATGATCGTAATAAATGTAAAGTAATAACGCCAAATTTCGTACTGACACAGTTTTTTGACTGGGCATGGAAAATTCGGGGAATACTTAAATAGATTCCATATTAAAGACGATGCAACTTGCATTTGTGGGGAGGAATCTCAAGATGTCAAACATGTATTATATGATTTTCCAGTCTTTTGCCGTGAAAGATACGAGCTTGAGTTGTTACTGAACACTTTAAATTATACATTTACCAAACCGTTAACCAATATACTTACAAACTTCAAATCATATAAGTATTTCATGTCCTTCTTGAATAGAATATTCGTGAAACTGTAAAATGTTAAATTATTCCGGGGAAAAAAATCGTATTAGTTCTAATCAACTATAATGAAACTGTAAGTCTTCAATTTCGCATACTATAATATTGTACTATTGGTTTTAATTTTTTATTTTAATTAGGCAGTTGATTTCTAATTTTGAGCCATTTCTTGTAATATCTGATTATTGCCAATTGTTGTTACTAATAATGTATTTAATTCGTAAATTTTAAGCCATCTCTTAGTATAGCTATTTATTGCTTCTAAAATAACATGTTTAATAGCTATTATATATATACATATATATTTTTTTTCTTCCTATAACCATTAGATATAAATATAGAGACATGCCTTGAGGCTTTATGAAACGACCCATTCTTTCATTAAGGTGCATTCTTGTACATAATTCATGTGAATTGTAACCTTGACCACAATTTTGTATTATAATTTTATTATTGTTTATTGCTTATAAAATATGTATTTTGATACCAACTATAACCCTAATATACCTCAGAGTGAAATAGGGTTTATTAAATTGGATAATAAAAAAAACAGAACTGGATGGAAAGCTTTTCCTTTATTGTGGAGAAATTTCTGCACACGTCAGTTTTAAACTAGCAACTAATACCCACCACGCTGCTAATTAAATTACGGCCTATGTGACAAGTCAACCTACCTACCATGACACCACGTATGTCGCAGTGAAGCACAAATTTAATTACGAATAAATTAAACGTATTAGACCGTCGCAAGGCCACTAATTAAATACTAGGCACATTTTTATAGGATTTTTCTGTGTGCTAGTGATGTTGATAGATGGAAAGTGGAAGAAAGAATAAGGAAAAGAGATGACAATTTCAAAAAAAGTAGTGGGGAACTGGCGGTCTAGGATGATGTTGACAATTGACAATGAATGCATCCGACTAGAGAGAAATTTGAGAGGGAAAAGGATCTGAGAGGTCGGGACTAGAGTGCTGCACAACAACGCTTAGAACCGGTTTATATACGACCGGTCGGAGAACAACCGGCAAGGTTAAACATCCGACCGAATATCTTATTTTCAAGCATTTGTGCCTAATGTTTTGCAGGGGAGACAGAACACCAGGCGCACTTCACCATACAAGACTACACAAATGGAGTAACGATTGAAGGAAATTTACTTTTCTTAATTTATAAAAGAAATAGTGTTATCTTGAAATAGGCCCATAATTGATTCGACACTTTGATACATTTATCTTCAAAACTACGAGTAATATATAATGGTTTTACTCTAATATATACATACATGTTTCTGCCCATGGGCAGATCTTTCACTACAAACCAGCATTCTCCAATCTTTCCTATTTTATATTTCCTCTTAGTCTCTGCATATGATCCATATATCTTAATGTCGTCTATCATCTGATATCTTCTTTTGCCCCGAACTCTTCTCCCGTTCACCATTCCTTCTAGTGCACCCCTAAGTAGGCAGTTTCTTCTCAGCCATTGACCCATCCGATTCCTTTTCCTCTTTCTGATCAGTTTCAGCATCATTCTTTCTTCATCCACTCTTTCCAATACAACTTCATTTTTTTATTCTGTCTGCCACTTCACACGCTCTATTCTTCTCCATATCCACATTTCAAATGCTTCTATTTGTTTCTCTTCGCTTCGTCGTAATGTCTATGTTTCTGCCCTCATACAATACAAAGCACTTCACTAGTCTCTTCCTTAGTTATTTTTCCAGAGGTCCACGGAAGATCCTCCTTTTTCTATTAAAAACTTCCTTTGCCATTGCTATTCCTCCTTTTGACTTCCTGACAGCAGCTCATGTTACTGCTTATAGATCCCAAGTATTTGAAGGTGTTCACTTGCTCTACTGTCTTATTTAGAATTCGCAAGTTTGCCTTCTTTATTTTTCTTGCTATACCCATGGTCTTCGTCTTAATTGCATTTATCTTCATCTTATAGTGGTCACAGCTGTCTTTCAGCTCCAGTAGCATATCCCATAGTATCGTTTCCTCTTCTGTTAACAACATCATTCATCAGCAAATCTTATGCACTTTATTCTTCTGCCTCCTGCTTTTACCCCTTCCATGTTTTGAAAACAGTTCTTCACCAAATCCTCCAAGCAGATGTTGAAAATGGTAGATGATAATTTATTCAAATTTAATTTTTTGTCAGATTAAGCCTGCTAACATGTTTTCGCACAATACTCGTAATTTGGATACTAATTACGTTCACGTTAACAATGATTTCGTGAAGTGTGACAATTAGCTAAATTTATTCTGCTTAGACTTGCGTTATTCTTGCATTCATAGACCATGGTGAGGCATGATACTCGACGTTTAAATCAAAAGGTTATCCAAGGCTTCGATTACTGCTATCGGAAACTTTAATCGGCCTCGGGCAGGATGCTGAGAAGTGTTAACAGTGATCTTCAATTTCCCCCTTTGAATTGATTGAGGAGACTTCATCCCGAACACTTGTAGCAAGTAGGCAACCAGCGTAACTAGAGCGCCTTTTATGTAAAGTAGAGCATCGATTAGATTCGGATGTGACGTAGGCTGTTGAGACATGTTCCTTAGAACGCGGACCTTTAGGTTTTTAAGCAATATGTTAACAAAACATATAGGCTAAATAGGAACCATAATTGCAGAAATGAACACAGCACTGAACTCACAATATGAAGTCTCTACTAGAACCGTACAAAACAGTAGTTGTTTTCGGTCAAGATTCGCTTAAGGCTCGTTCACAATAAACCGGGAACGAACACGAGAACGAAAATAATGTTAAAATAAATGTATTTAAATGTGAGCATTCACAATAGTTACTTGTGAATGACACATATAAATACACTTATTTTAACAATATTTCCGTTCTCGTTGTCGTTTCCGTTCCCGGTTTATTGTGAACGAGCTTTTTACTCTTAATATGTCAGAGCCCTTTGCCTGGGTCCGCTTACTCCTACTCAGTCTTTTACCTTATCTGACCGAGCATGAAGGCTCGTGTAGGCTTACTCCACTCAACTCCACACCTGTGGAGTAACTGTCAGCGCGTCTGACCGCGAAACCAGGTGGCCCGGGTTCGATTCCCGGTCGGAACAAGTTACCTAGTTGAGGTTTTTTCCGCGGTTTTCCCTCAACCAAATTTGAGGAAATGCTGGGTAACTTTCGGTGCTGGACCCCGGACTCATTTCACCGGCATTATCACCTTCATCTCATTCAGACGATAAATAACCAAAGATGTTGATAAAGCGTCGTAAAATAACCTACGGAAAAAAATTACTCTACTCAAGTAGGTTCTGCCATTACGTCATTATGCCGAAGTCTCTTAGCCATTATCGTGCAGAAAGGCCGTTTGAATGAATTAACTGAATCGAAAGGAAAGCGATTTCGCAAATGAAGAGTCCACTGCAAGAATAATAGATGTCATTTGGAATACATTTTGCAGGAGAAGCAATTGTAAGTTTGAAATGGGATTTTCCGATCATTACTGGACAATGACTATCAGTGTTAATGCCATATAACTCTCTATGTACATTCTATATGTCTTAAGCTATGCATTGACAGTCTTGGTTCATTTTCGACAAGAAAGTGACATCCATCATTCTTGCAGTGGACTCTTCAAATATCTTCTTCTTCTCCACTTCATGGATTAGGCATCTGCTTGTTCCGACCATACAGTTGATCTCGCCAACGCTTTTTAGGTCTTCCAACATCTCTCACTCCCATTGGTTTATATTCAAAGTACAATTTAGGGAGTGTTGTATCTGACATTCTATTTATATGTTGTAACTACTTGTCACGGTAATCTTTTATTTTATCTTTTATGGCTTTTATTGATTTCTTGGTTTGTCTAGTCTTGTGCATCCTTTTGTATTTCTCAAAAATCTCATTTCTGCACTCTATATTTTACTCTCAATTTTCTGTGTAAATACCAATGTTTCGGAACCGTGGAGCAAAGTGGGTACAATCATTGTTTTATGAAACTTTAACCTGGTTTCTTTTCTTGTTTTGTTTTTAAGTGTCCGATGAATGGTACCACATATATTTTGAACTTTTGATATTTTTTTGATTATGTCTTTTTCTGCTTTATTATTTACATTTAGTTCATAACATAAATAGTTGAGGTTTTTTACTTGCTCAATAGGTATTTTTATCAAGCGTGATTTTTGATCTCACAAGCGTCACTTATGTAGAAGTTTCATGATCATAGTTCTTGTTGTTGTGTGGCAACTAGTTGTTGCTGTTTGTGTGATATTCATTCGTCTCATTTCAAAGACGGCCAGAACTCTGGTCGACCTTCAGAAAAACGTTTATGCCAGGCATAGACCTGCGTTTTTTTCATAACTGCTTCACCATAAGCTTCTTCAAGCATTTTTGATGTCTCTGAAGGAGATTTGTGCATAAAAAAACACACACACACAACATTTCATAGTTGCGCGTTGCTTTGTATCCCATATTCTGAAATGTGACGAACGAATATTACATAAACAACACAACAACAATGACTATGACCATGAAACTTCTATGTAAATGCCGTCATGAATAATGCCAACACCAGAAACAGAAAAATAGGAGTACTATACCCAGGGTTGCCAGATTTTAAATCTACCAAGGAGGAACATCCTTTTTTTACTATATATGACTTATGTTTTGTCTTAAAGAAAGAGTGATATGAATTTGGGCAGACTTGACATTTTCACGACTATACAAAATAAATAAATAAACAAAAATAAAAAAAAATATCTCGCAGCTGAAGAAAGTAATACTAATCTCAAAATTGCAATTTGAATAAAAAAAACATATTATAGATACAGCTATCCAAGTACAAACAATATTTATCTCGCAGTAAGTTACATTACGTTTCTCTGGCCTCTTTCTGAAGAGTTTGTGGCTATAATATGTTAGGCCTATGCCAAATTATTAACTTAAGTGACTTAATCATACCTCTGTCTTTCATCACATGCGACAAAATATTTAAATTTCAATGTTTATTAATTGATAACTGACAAAATTTATTTATACCTGAGTTCATATTTAGTTTGTGCCTTAGCATATTACTGCTCCAAACCCATCATTTAACGTACAGTAGGCCTATACATTTTTAGACCTTCCTATATATTTATCACCGAACTTCAGCATTTTCAACAAGCTTCTGTCCATTCTCTGTGACCATGCATTTCTGATTAACGTCTCATTTAAATGTTTATAACTATCATATTCACCACTGAATTCGTTGCTACAAACCTTACACTTGCCAAAATGTTTGTTTTTTTTTCCATGTGCACACCTACATTGTTAAGAAAATTAATTCATATTTAATGTAATTATTTAGACCTAGAAGAAAATACTTACTACGTAACGATAAAATTATTCAAGTGATGTTAATTTTCTAAAGTAGGGACTTTTTGCGTCCCGCCTCGAATCGAAGCGGGACTTGGGACTTGTAAATGAAAATCGGGACATGTTCCACCAAATCGGGACATCTGACAACCCTGACTATACTACATACAGTTATTCATTTCGGCAAAAAATATATATTCCGAAACCTTTTTGAACCGTGTATGTATTTACATAAACTTTTTTTTTTTTGTTTTTACGTCATCTCTCAATTTCCTAAATGTTTCCCACATATTAGTTAACACTGTAATGATATTGAAAAGGAAGAGAAATAATAAAGAAAGAAAAGGAAGACAAATTATTATACAAGATAAATAAGAAAGAGTTAGAGAATAACATTTATATAAGTCTTATGTAAGAAATGCAAAGAAGAAGAAAGGCAGAAGAGAGTAGAGAAATAAGAAAGAGGAAGAAAATATGAGGACAGAAAAATAAAAAATGAAAGGAATTAATGAGCGGCGAAGAAAGAACGGAATTTTCTTCAAACGAATGGAAAAAGGTAGAACATTTCTAGACAAATAACATAAAAGGTAGAAAGGGAAGAAAAAAGAAAAGAAGACAGAGGGAGGGAATGAAAGAAAAAAGAAAGTAGAAGCTTAAGGCATAAGAAGGAAGAAGCATAAGAAATATAGTGAATAGAAATTGAAGGAGGGGAGATTGATGAACAGAAGGGAAAAGAAGAAAAAGCTGAGGCATTGAAGGAGAATTGAATAGAATAATATGTTGTAAGAACTCTGGAATTATGAATGATGGGAAGAGCTGAGCAAATAAACATGCAAGTCGCTTGTGGCTTTTATTGTATTTAAATGTGAAATCCAGAGGAAAGTTTTACGTTCTGGACCGTCCACTTCACAGTTGGGACTCTTGCGGAAACTTTTCAAGAATGAAGCAATACTCTGATTGGCATCAGTCCAGAGGCAAACATATCAAGCGACCAAGAAGAATCTCAATTCGCAAAGAGAGAGAGAGAGAGTTTTGTATGTGAAGTTCAGATAATGAGGAGCATAAAAAGTAGAAAGCGTCTTTTGAGCTCTCTGAGGCATGAGCGACATCAAAATGACGTTGAAAGCTACGGAAATCTAGCAGGACAAATAATAACAAATACTCGCAGAAGATTATTTAGTAAAAATTCACATACAGAAATCTAGAGTTTTTAACTTTTCAAGCATACTTTCAAACTTCTAAGAACTGCACATCAGGAGTATAAGTCCATCGTAACTACTTACATGTGTTGTTACGCGTTTACGGAGAAAATCCTTGAAATCAAATCCGAGTAAACGACGATAAGTCTTGAAATGTTGCAACAAATTCTTTATTCGGCTGCGTAAAACCTCCGTGGCTCTAAATCAGCGGTGGCGAAAATGTAATCGTGCGCCGAGCCATTGTGTAACCTACAACGTGCATAGCACCTACGGAGGGAGGCGGACACCCGAAGGGGAAGTGAAGCAAATGTCTGACTTATTAACGGATTTTCATTTTCCTTACGTCAAGCACTTAAATATAATTTTATACAGTACAAGGCTACAAACTAATGTTTAGTACGTGTAACGAAGAAAGAAATGAACAATAAATGAACAATATCACAACCTAAAATTAACTGTCTTCAGAATGTCTCTGCGACAAAGTTTCAAAATCAGGAATTATGTCACTTACTGCCAGTCGTAGTTGATCACGAAGGTATTTATCTGTCAGTCGTGATCTAAATTTGGTTTTTACTATTTTAATTGTTGAAAATAATTTTTCACAAACGTAAGTTGTAGCGAACATGACTTCAACAGAGAAAGCGAAAGACCGAAGCTTCGGATATTTATTTTTTGGCAAAGATTTGAAAGTTAAACATTTGTCAAGTCCTTACATCTAGCTTTCATTTGACATCACATAGTAAATCAGTGAATTCAAATTGAAGAGCTAACCGCATTATTCGTACATCTGCTGAAAAAGGGTCGACGTACAGAGATGATGATGATGATGATGATGATGATGATGATGATAACAACAACAATAACACTTAACCTTTTAATGTTTCATCAGTAACATATAGTATAATGCCGTTTTATGTTATACAACCGTTTTCCTCGTAATACTTGTGAACAAATCATACATTTAATATTCTCATCATATTGACAGCAAAAAAATGCGTCCTCCCATCCTACTTGGAACTGTCATACATGGTTTCGAGAGAGACATATGCCACTCGCAGGTAAGAGACAAATACAAATGGAACGGAGTTTGACTCCAGTGAGTAAGAGGGTGGGGACAGAGTTTAGAAGCAAGCGAAATGCACAGCTATAGTACGTCCGCTCAAATGAGAGCCACTTGCACCTACCTTGAGCGGGAGGCGTCAGGTGTTTGTCTTGAAGCACGCGGCTGGTTGTTGGTACGCCAGCGCTGTTGACAGATCTAAGTCGGTGCTCCGAGAACAAGTTCATATAGTATTCGGTTTCAGACGAGCACGCAAGTAAAGGTACAGTTAGCTGAGAACAAGGCAGAATACCGTAAATGCATACTGTGGCTTTTGTGTTCCATACATTATGATTGTATTTATAATGTGACGTTTTTGGAAAACGGATAATAACAATAGTCGTATACGTAAACCCACACAATCGCCATTAGGACGCGGTAAGATTGTACAAGAGCAGTGTTAATTATTATTAGTATTTACACGTATTTTAAAGACGATGCTGGTAAGTGCCGGACACCATTGAAAAATACCAGTGCCGCTACAGAAGTAACTCGCGCAACAAAAAACGTAGCCATCATAGAAAAAGATGTATGTAATTGACGAACTATCATCTAAATATGGCCATGTTGTACTACGACTGCCCCCCCCCCTTACCATTGTTGTCTCAATGCCATAGAATTCGTTTGTTCGGAACTGAAGAGAAATCTCCGGTCAGAAAATACATTGGGAAATAAATCTGTTCAAGAAGTATGTGCTTTAATAGCAAATGTGATGGATGACATTAATACTAAAAAACATTAGGTAAAGTATATCGAATATGTAAAGACAAAAGAAAGCGATTATCGCTCCTTAGAAGCTGGCTTGGAATCTTGTGTAATTGATTTAAATAGTGACTCAACGGACTCTGAATAGGTGTTCGTGTTTTAGTTCTGTATTTAAAGACGCACAGGAAGGTTCACTTTAGTCTTCAGGAGGGAGAGATGGCAACGCAGCATTGTTTACATGGAACCTGTTCAGAGTCGCGTGCCTACTTGCTCCCTGCGGTAAGTGTGTCCAATCGCAAGTTCCAAGTGGCTCTCATTTGAGCGGACGTACTATATCACTGCAAGCCACAATGTCTCGCGAGTCACGTTCTGGCCACGGCTGCTCTAAATCACCCTATGAATGAATGAAGCCTAACCTATCCTACCCCTCTAATATAGTCACCGGTGTAGCGCGTTTGCCTTCTGATCCGGAGTTGCGCTTGAGCTGATTACCTGGTTGAGTTTTTACAACTGTAAGTCGAATATCAAGTAATCTATGACGAATCCTCGGCCTCATCTCGTCAAATATCATCTCGCTATCACCAATTTAATCGATGCTAAGTAACCCAGCAGTTGTTAAATAATAAAGTAAAAAAACCCTCTAGTACTCGTACTGTAAACTGTCCTTTCAAGTAGCATGATGTGTCATTTAAGGATGTCTGATCCCTACCCTATCTAGTAGAGTGCTGCATTGGAGTGAAATCGCTCGCTTGAACTCGGTCGAATGTCGCACCCTCGAACGAGATAAGATCGGTCGTGATACGCTCGTAATAAATAGAAGCACAGTGCAAGATCATCTCACCGACATGTCTTATCTTGTATGGAAGGCGACAGATAAGATACACATATGTTTTGCTCACACGGTAAAATTAAGGCTTTATTTTCTGCGTTCATGACAAACGTTAATGGAACAGTCTAATGGAAAGTACCAAAACAGTAACACGAAGTTATAAATAAAATAGTACGAAAAATTTCGATATACAGTTATTATTGCTAATTAATAATTATTCAATATTTGATTTACCACATATATAATATGATAGGTCCATACATACTGTAGTGTTCGCCTATATACTGCGACAATGTAGAAACGTTTTACAAAATTTTATTGATATAGCAGTAGATTAATAACAATATTAGTACAGAGATAACGTCACAGAAAATATAATAAAACGAATAATCATGCTGCACAATTGTTACAGACGCAAATATTGATACACTAATTATATTAGAGATTATTATTATTACTAGAAAACTTGATACGGTTCTTGCATTATCGTGATTGTGTTCTCCGTTTATAATAATTACATTTACATCCAATAACATCTATCAGATGTGGCAAAAACAAAATCACTCCTGTGTGGAAAAAAAGAAATTACCTACAACATTTATATTACATTTTAAAGCAAGTTTTGTAGTTGTACTATGGAGAGGTTAGTTAAACACTGCAAAATTTTGAAATGATAAACATCTGTGATGTTACAACACAGTTCATCACTGTAACAAGAACGAATGCCTAACGCTCGGCTTATACCGTTCGAGGATTTATCGCTCGCGACAATTTTACCCATCATGCATGTGCGCTACCTGTCTGATTATGCTATGAACTACTTGGCGCTCGAGCGAAAACATCTGATGCAGACCTCTGCGATCTACTAATACACATACCCTGCCATTTCATACTTATTTAAAAAATGCGAATTACGTCCGCATTCATTCACAAAAAATAATAACAGTTGCCATGAGTTACGACCAACCCTCGTATTCCAGGTTATATTTCTAAGTTTTGACTAAACAAACACTGTGCATCCGTGGAGCCGATTATACTGTATTGAGCCTCGTATGTATAGAAATTGGCCAACCTAGCATATTAAAAAAACAGGGCATTACAGTGATAATGGAAATCATACACGTTCTAGGCAGGATCCCAACCCACGAAAATGGCTGGTATATGTTTAATAATATTGTATATTCCACCTTAATCCACTGTAACCCACACTCTTTTGACGGATTTTTAACAGCCAATTTAAGTTTGTTACACAACAACCAATTATTTCTTTTCAGATCAGTACAAAAGTGGATTTCGAAATATAATACATTACGTCACAATAAAAGCCTTTTGAAAACAGGCTGTTACGTAACTGACGCTGGACGCTTTGCGCTTATAATTGAAATGATGAGCTGCTTGTGGGTAAGCATTCATAGAACTAAAAAAAAAAAAGGAAATATTTATAGAACTTTTGTGTAACAGAGAGGTTAATTTTATACCTGGATCATTGTACTCAGACACGTAACCACGATTAATACTTAAATATACACGTATATTATGTAATGTACGCCCATATTCATACTTTTTTTTTTTTTCATAAAATTCTACAAAATTTTAGGGGGAGTTGTTCTGAAAGACCTTGATAAAGATGCTGAAAGAACAGTGTTTTAGTTCTCATACTTCGAGATACTAAAGTACAAAAAATACTCAGAGATATAATTATAAGTGTCATGATCAGAGCTAGGAGGTTAGTACAGTTCGCGTCACCGTTTTTGGCGTGTGAAATAAGTAATGGGAAAGTTAAGCTCGAGTGTTTTAAATTTGCCGCAGTCAGTCTGGCAACTATGTTTGACAAATGGCTGATGTGTCGTGTATAGGAAGTGGTACCATTCTCAGCTACACTAGCAACATGCTCACAAATGGGCATATATATCTACGACACACGCCAAAAACGCTGGCGTCAGGTGTAACAAAACTGTTAAGTTGTGTGAAATTGGACTATATCTCTATCAAATGAAAACTAGTCTAGTAGCGCAGCTGTCTATGTCAGTGAACTAGAACGTCAAACATGTACACAGCCGAGTGGTAACCAAACTTGTGCTTCAAACGTCCACGGCCTTAGAATAAGAAAATATTAAACGAATAATACAAAAGAAACAATAATTTGTAATTATGAACTTCGTAACTCCCAACCTAAAATAATTTACCCATACATATAAAAATAACATACAAAGTATACAACAATGATTCTAGCCTCATTTAACAAATAACAATGAACATTTCCATTTTAACAAAGGAAATACTCACTTTTCAAATTTATTTATTTAGCTAGCCGTACCCGTGCGCTCCGCTGCACCCGTTAGAAATAAATATAAAGTAATTACATAATTAAAATAGGACATTTGATCCAGGGAACATTCGTGTTTGATAGAAGGATAATATGTTACTTAATTTAAATTGTATTTAAATAATTAAAATGCGATCATTTTGGTCCAGAGACCACTCATTTGGTGCAATGACAATTCCTTTAACATGTTTCTTAATTTTTACTACATGCAGCCATACTTTAATGAAGACTGACATATAATTTAGATTTAATGTGTATACTTTATTTTACTTGCTATATGTTTTCATTGAATTATAACTTAATTTTAACCCTTGTTTTCTACGTATTTAGTAAATGGCGCTTGGGCCACTATGGTTCTGAAGCCTTCAAATAACTTAACTTAAATTATATTATATTATATTATATTATATTATATTATATTATATTATATTATATTATATTATATTATATTATATAAAAATGTGTTGATAACGGATGTACACCGATAAGTAAGTTTTTAATTTGTTATGGGGGCTCTTGAATCTCAGGAGGAACAAATTTTATTTTACAACAGCGCAACATAATCTGCTTGGCTCATTACCCAATTTTTTTGCATTGCATTTAATGCATAGGGCCTATGTATTTTATGTATTTTAGCATGATTCAATTGAGCATAGTTAAAATTTGGGTTATAAAATAATGGAATGCTAAGCTAACATATTATTACTGCATACTAAATCAATACACTCTTGTGGTTCGTTAATTCTCTGAGATAAACATTATTTTAAGAAATACAGGAAACGAATACACAGAATAGCCTATCAAGTTGTTTGTGCATAAGAAGCTATTTTAATCTTACCTGTCCTCAATTCACTCCGAAGTTACTGTAATAACATTATAGCATTATGTCCATCTAGAGAAACTACACTTTCCAATGGTGAAATAATAATTAATTACACAAATCGGTTAATTTAGTTTCCGATATTACTTCATACAAACACAGAAACATTCTCTGTAGGCTATGATTCATAGCTTTCGATTGTTGTTGACCAAGGCCCCTTATAGACGAATTCATTTGTTTATTTCATTACACCGCCTTAGATAGCAGTTATTTTATTTTTGAAACTCATTTATCTAATTAAATATCAGTCCTATCAAAATTTTTCAAAGAATAAAACTTATCGGAAATGATGTTTAAAGAAATTTTTGTTATGAAACATTTTTCACAAAAATCAATAATAAGCGAGATATTTCGATTTATTTAATTCAGACCCCTTATAACCCCCCTTTTAAATAAAGTATTTTGAATGCCATATAGCCTAAAATCTAAGTTACAACGAACTTAATTTATATTCCAATTTTCATCGAAATCCGTTCAGCCATTATCGCGTGAAAAGGTAACAAACATACAGACAGACAGACAGACATACAAACAAAAATTTCAAAAACGAGATTTTCGGTTTCAGGGTGGTTAATTATATATGTTAGGACCAATTATTTTTGGAAAATCGAAAATTACCAGAAAAAATTTGTCTACAGATTTATTATTAGTATAGATGTCGCTTTAACTTAGGAAGTTATAGCGCGACAATTCATAAACAATTTTTACAGTTTACATAGAGTTTACTGTATTACAATAATAATTTTAGATGCATTTGTATAGTTTTAAAATAGTACATTATGCAACGAGCCTATAATGGTAGTAATTAAGACGCAAGTATGTTTGTTTAGGAAACGAGCGCAAGCGAGTTTCATAATTTTCATACGAGCGTCTTAATTACCATTATAGACAAGTTTCTTACGACTTTTCATGCTCGACCATATTTCTAACTTGAAATTATTCAAAATTAGGTCTTCTTATGCTTATGTGCGAACTGACCTAAATTGTGAGATGTGCGCAGACGCGAAAGTATTGATTTTTTCCGAGGCCGAATGTCATTGACCTTGTTAGAGAATAAGATGAACATTAGTCTGATATAACCTGTAAATTGATTTAGAATTGAAAAACGAGATGACAAATTGAATTTATTTGAATATTATTTACAATTAACGCTAATTGTTATAGTAACAGAACATAACCTTCTGCGACAGTATTGGACTTCCAGCCTCCGTGACTTTTCGCTATTGTCTTTCGATTGCATATCCGAGAATAATCGATACTTGCGGTTTTATAACGGTACAAAGCTGACTTGTCATTGGCTGAACAGCTGAACTTTAATGAATAGGTGTATTTAATGACATGCATTAAAGGACTGCTACCAGGTGTATAATTACTATATTTCGGCATGGTCGAGCATAAAAATTAATTAAGTTTTAACTGAATGATGGGTTGTTTAGAACTGTTGATAAGTCTGTTGGTATATGGAATTGATCTCGATGAAGGTGATATAATGGACACTCAGAAATTATACTCCTTTTATGTTCAGAAAAAAATAAAAACAAGATTTATACTCTGAAAATATTCTTTCTACGTCTCAAGACGTTACTGGAGCAAATCTGAAATATGATACAGTATTTCTTACTATCATCAGGCGAACAACTACTTTGCGAATCTAATAGTGTATCTCGTATGTGGCACATACTGTTAAACATATAATTTTTTTTCAAGAAAATTGTTCATTTGTACTGTAATGATAGCTAGGAAGTTATTATTGTACTTCCCATGTTAAAATTGAACTGTAGCGCAACCGAATGCATAGCAATACGAGACGTCAACATTTAACGAAGAATAATCCGGGAAAAAATAAACGTGTTACTCTACATCACATGAAGTGAGGGGACAAAACATATAATCTGGCAACGCGATAGAATCAATGTTTATATCGCTATCGTATCCTTGAAACACTTTGCTAGTTTCCTCCATCTTTTTTTTTATTGGGTTAGTTTACGACGCTGTATCAACATCTAGGTTATTTAGCGTCTGACTGAAATGAAAGTGATAATGTCGGTCAAATGAGTTCGGGTCCAGCACCGAAAGCTACCCAGCATTTGCTCGTATTGGGTTGAGGGGAAAAACCGGAAAAAACCTCAACCAGGTAACTTGGCCCTACCGGGATTCGAATCCAGGCCACCTGGTTTCGCAGCCAGACGCGCTGACCGTTACTCCACAGGTGTAGACCATCATTCTATACTTTAGCTGAAGAGCGATTCCTCAACAAAATTTGTTTCGAAGTCCTCGATTTGACTTGCGGAATACGTACAAACTACGGTACTTAAATTGTGCTTTCAAAAAATTAAAAAGCAGTTTTTACTA
Organism: Periplaneta americana; assembly: GCF_040183065.1. Lineage (NCBI taxonomy): Eukaryota > Metazoa > Arthropoda > Insecta > Blattodea > Blattidae > Periplaneta > Periplaneta americana. Next base: position 141,369,048 of record NC_091125.1, on the reverse strand, counting down.
CAAAAATTTAAAATATATTTGAAATATGCTCTTAATGTCGAAATATGCGCAAACGTCCAAAAAATAAAAATATTTGCAAGAACAACATTGAGTCAATCATCTTAATTAATGAAACATGTAATAACAAAGTTTCATTGAGATATGCAGCTCCGATAGAATTACGCATTTGCATAATATCGGTTGAATCGTAAGTAATGTTGTCAGTTTCAGGGGGCTATTCTTTGAGATATGTCAAAAAAAGTTTAATATAGTTTTGCTCGTTTTTGTTTCCTTTTCGAGATAAAAATTCTTTTATATGAAATATTTAATAGAGTGTTTTGGGAAAGCCATTGATTTAATTTCCAATGTGGTCAGTCAATTGAAGAGAGGAGGGTATTATGATGATAAATTATTAAAAGAATTTTGACTTTGTCCTTTAAATATGCAGAAATTTGATCTGAACAAATGTAACTTTTCGTCCTGTAAAGGAATTTTAAAATATTATATTTGTTCGGATCAAATTTCTGCACATTTAAAGGATAAAACTAAATTTATTTTAATAATTTATTATCATAATACACTGTTCTCTTAAATTGACTTAGGATATTGGGAATTAAATCAATGGCTTTCCCAAAACAGGCTATGAAATGTTTCATATAAAATAATTTGTATCTCGGAAAGGAAGCAAAAGCAACAAAACTTGTATTAAACTTTTTTGTTTAAAATATCTCAAAGAATAACCCCCTGAAATTAATGACATTACTTACGGTTCACTCTGTATTTTTCATCACTATAGTCGCGACGCTGTTATTCCCGGCGTGACTCCTCCTCTTTGCTTACGTCTTAGGAAGTGAAGGCTCTATAAAGTCTAGGTAGGAGTATCGTTCGCAATTTTTGTTCTTTCGTTGCCTAGCTACCAGACGAGGAATCTACATATTTGCCACACCGTTAAACATTATCATGTCGTAGCTCCTATGATAATAAATCAAACGCACTGTAATTCAGCAAATAATTGAGCGGCAAATAACGTCCGCGTGTGCTTTCCGCCAACGAAAGAGCCAAAATGGCGGGCGATTATATTAAGTATTTATCGAGCCTTACGAAATGCATGATGTCATCATCAGCGAATCACAAGAGGCAGACGTTTAAATGTAGTAGACCTGCAACGTGATTGGCTGCCGGAAATAAGAGCGACGGGACTATAGTTATGACCAATTCTTTATATATACTTTTTTTTACCTTGGAGGATTCAGAATATGGAATGAAATGAAATTTACGGGGGGCACTATGGCCCAGCACTGCGATCTGTTACAATCTATTGAGCTAACCCTCAAGCTAGACGCATTTCCAACCCACATCGGCTGACTACACTAAGGTTCGCTGCGTACCCAGGTGTCGAGCAGGCAATTCCCCTCGTCCCTAGGAAGCCTCGTCCGTGCTTCGCCAGCCGGCGATCGGGGAATGTTATGGAATTATGACGAAATGGAGAAATGGTGACGGAATGATGTAGATGCCTGATATGGGGAGAATCGGGAGAACCCCAAGAAAAACCCTTTCTCATAACCTCTCTCGCTATCATAATATTAATACTCGATCACAACGCGATAACACACTAGAAATTCTACTTCACACATCATCTCTGTATTCCTCATCTTTCACTGTTGATACCTCTCGTCACTGAAACTCTCTGCCGCCTGAAGTCAAGGGCTGCCGAACATTGAAATCTTTCAAATCCAAGTTAGAAAATTATCTTAAGACGAGTTGCCAAACTAACTTACTATTATGACAAGTGTTGTATTGCATGTTTCCACGTATTCACATTCTTTTAATTTATCTTTTTGTTTTCATGTTTACCGATAATGGTATATCTATAATGTGATAACTTGAGCTATATATAATCATAATTTTCCTTACTGTGTACCTAAAATTATTGTATTCATTGTATGCTTTGTACTTCACTATTTATTACTACTACTACTACTACTACTACTACTACTACTACTACTACTATTATTATTATTATTATTATTATTATTATTATCATCCAGACGTTTGAGATGGGCAGGACATGTAGCACATATGGGCGAATCCAGAAATGCATATAGAATGTTAGTTGGGAGGCGGGAGGGAAAAAGACCTTTAGGGAGGCCGAGACGTAGATGGGAAGATAATATTAAAATGGATTTGAGGGAGCTGGGATATGATGATAGAGACTGGATTAATCTTGCTCAGGATAGGGACCAATGACGAGCTTATGTGAGGGCGGCAATGAACCTCCGGGTTCCTTAAAAGCCAGTAAGTAAGTAAGTAGTAAGTAAGTATCTCAAAGAATGACCCCCTGAAATTAATGACATTTCTTACGGTTCATCCTGTATTTCTCATCACTAGTTATGTATCCTGTATTGTATTTATTTTACTTCGGAATATGTATTTTATGTCTTTCTCGTGTTAAATTTTATCGTACCTGGTTAACATGTTTACTTGTGTATTAAATGACTCGTATTGTCTTGATTATACAGCACATCTTGATTACACAACTTTCAATACTATATCACTTCGGAATATGTACGAGTATAATCAAGATAATACGAGTCATTTAATACACAAGCAAACATGTTAACCAGGTACGATAGAATTTAACACGAGAAAGACATATAATACATATTCCGAAGTGATATAGTGTTAAAAGTTGTGTAATCAAGATGTATTTATTTTACCTTGGAGAATTCAGAGTATGGAATGGAATGAAATGAAATTTACGGGGGAGGGACACTATGGCCCAGCACTGCGACCTGTTAAGATCTACTGCGCTAACCTTCAAGCTAGGCGCATTCCAAACCCACATCGGCTGACTACACTAAGGTTCGCTGCGTACCCAGGTTTCGAGCAGGCAACCCCCCCTCGTACCTTAGACAGCCTCCTACGTGCATCGCCAGTCTGCGATCGGGGAATGCTATGGAATGATGATGAAATGGAGAAATGGTGATGGAATGATGTAGATGCGTAATATGGGGAAGAATCCCAAGAAAAACCCCAATTGCGACCTTGTCCGCCACAAGTATCACTATGGATTCAGTCAGTGAAAAATCCCAGACCGTCATAATCATAATAAGCAAAGCTCGGAACTTGGGGACTTGTGTCTTTGAACGTGGCTAAGCGACCGGACTTCAATGTCAACAAACTCCCGCTTCCAGCACAGAGGTACTGTAAGGTCTGCTATAAAAGTGGTTCCTGGCTGGAACAACATATTGATAATATTATGATAGGTTGAAACACGTAATTTTATAGCATATATATATATAAATAAACATGCGAAATATATCAAATTTACAGTTCTGCTCTGTATATTTTATTACAGTGTATGACTACATGCATTCGAATATTTTTCGAACCCATACCTTCTTCGTCTGTTAGTTAAACATGATTTTAAACGAAAGAAACTTATTTCCACGTCACATGAAGTGACGGGAGGAAAATTATTTTATTTTATTTTATTTATTTTAACTAGCTACCTACTGAATACAAATTACATTTATAAAAAAAATGTTTCTTGCCACTACCGTAAGAGCCAGGCTCGTGTACGGTGTGGTCTTAGACAATAATATAACATAAAATTTACAAGGACACTTTACTAAATACAGTAAGTAACTTAATTCAAACAAATAAATACAACACAAGCGCAAGAATAAAGAAGAAAGAGAAAAAGAGTGAAAAATACACATTTAATATAAATTGACAATTCGACAGAAGCCAGTGATATTCAATAAAACCAAGAATAGAGTAGACAGAAATAAAAGGTAAAAAAAAATACATTTGTTAATATTATATTATATCGTGGATAATTTTACAAATTTATTTTTTAAAAGCTTCAATTTAAAAAAATTTCAAATTTGGGAAATGGTTTGTAATTGTATTATAAAGTCTTAGGCCGAAATAAAGTATTGAATGTTTTCACTGTCACTGTTTCCTGTTCGATTTTCAGTAGTTGCTGGCTGATGTCGTATCTGAGAAAGATAAGTATCCTAAATTTGTCTCGAAAATAGTTTTTAATTTCTATGTCACTACTAGGGAAGGTTCCACTACGACTTGATCCATGGCTATGGACAAATTTTCCACCGATTTACGGGACTACAGTGTATTTCAATGAATGCCCGTTTCCAATCTCTAGTTTGTGTTTGACACAAGTTACAAAATATAAACTCTCCATTCGAAGAAAATAATGAATCTCCTCAGAATTCCTCCACGAAATTCTGTACCTAAATTTTAAGAAATATATTTTCAAACATATACAATACCCATTCGAATAATACGTATTTTCTTATTTTCAAATAGACCGTTTACCTCTAATTAATTATCTGAATGTCATTGGCTTCGACACGACACCGTTTCCTCGTCCGTCTTCCTGTCATTCGATGTGACCACTTTCTTAGTACACACGACTGTCCCTGAGCACTTGCAGCGTGAGCTTTGTGTACGTTGTACCTGTAACCTTACTCATGCACTCGACACACAAGTCCCCAAGTTCCGAGCTTTGATAATAAGATTGTTAAAATTATATTGAAGGTAGAGAGAGAAAAGGTCACTGACTTGGAAACTCATATAAAAATCAAAGGTAAGGTATTGCGTCTTGTATGCAATTGTAACTCACTTCTATATAACGTAATGAATGACTTTAAAGTGAAAGTCTTATGAAGAAGTTTTAAAACTAGTGATTCTAGAGAAGATTTCCACGAATGTATTTATCCATTCACGGACTTAGGCAGGGTACATTTATATATGTATATTAATTAAAATCGGTGTACAAAGCGGACATTCAGGCTCTTGTGTTATTGTTTGCAGCGCCCAGGTTAAGCCTCTTATGAGAGGATTGTGAGCTGCATGAAAATAAACGAGTCCGGCTGTTCCATCTTTATACTGCGGGACCTGTAAATTTAATTTTAATGCCTACTTACTGGACTAAAGAATTTCTAGAAATTTTACAAAATCTCTCACACTAGTGAAGCTTTTATACAGGGTGCGTCAGAAAGAACGGATGGATTTCACATGGCAAGAAAATTGTAAAGATTCATCAAATCAAAAATTTATTGTTATCAACATATTCACCAATACATGCAGTTTATTTATGTAAAACAACATTATCCATATGATGTCCTTGGCTTTCAATACAGGCATCGAGGCGTTTTCTGATGTTCGCCATCAATTTCACAGTCATAGCTGGTGCAATTGCCACGATTTCTTCACGAATCGCTGTCTTCAGTTCGTCCAGTGTATGTGATCGATGTTTACAAACGTACGCCTTCAAATGGTCCCCAAGAAAGAAGTCGCAGGGCGCGAGATCTTACCGTAGCCTCGGACAATCTCAGTGCAATAGAATTTCGTCCAGGTGATTTCTTCTTTAATGTTGAACCTGTGATACGAAATGAAGCCTCCCACCGCAAAATTGTATTCCGAGTTGGAATCCTAGCGTGACATCCGATGTCGAAATGAGTCCTGAGTGGCGATCACAGACTCTTCATTTTTCAAAAATGTCTCTACGATGAAAGCACGTTGTACACCAGACCAACACCATGTTCTCAACTGAAACTGCATTCTCTGGCTGACCCAACAGTCGTGGTCCCCCTCACTATATTTCTCTCCTCGTTGCGTATCGATAGTTTGAAATCCATCCGTTCTTTCTGACGCAACCTTTATATTACCTTATAACTAGAGCCCGGATTGTATGTAATTACATATTTTAATGCTACATATTTATACACGAATAAAAGACAATATTAACGAGTTGAACATGTAGGAATGTTGTCCATAAATTTTATTTTACATTTTTTCACATATTTGGTATAATACACTATCTACCAAAAAGTGATTGGGCACTGTTTTTGCCTCTTTAGAACCTCGTGGTACCACCTCTTGTTGCTATAACAGCAGCCACCCTGTCAGGCATGCTCTTCACTAGTTTGTGTAGGATATCCACTGGAATGCGTCGCCATTCCTCTTGAAACATGGCACTCAGTTGGACAATGGAAGTTGGCCCCATGTTTCGGCGGCTACTATGCAGTGGTATGCAGACAATAATGTTCACCGGTTGGACTGGCCTGCACAGAGTCCTGATCTCAATCCCATTGAGCACCTTTGGGACGAATTGGACCGGCGATTGAGGTCTCGGGAGATGCGGCCAACTTCCATTGTCCAACTGAGTGCCATGTTGGATGAGGAATGGCGACGCATTCCAGTGGATATCCTACACAAACTAGTGGAGAGCATGTCTATTATAGCAACAAGAGGTGGTACCACGAGGTTCTAAAGGAGCAAAAACAGTGCACAATTACTTTTTGGTAGATAGTGTATTACATATTTCACACCATACTACATAATTTTACATATTTTAACATGATTGCAGAATATACAGGGTGAACCGCAAGTAATGTCATTAATTTCAGTGGATACTCTTTGAGTAAAGTTAATACTGTAAATTTATTTCAACTCAACAATAGGATTTTATTCTTCCAACAATAATTCCTTTCTACAATTCACCTTAAACGCTCTCGTCAACAATAGGATTTTCACTCAACACCGTATTCGTTATAGCACTCCACTGACGGCAATGACAATTTACTTGGACTATTACGAACAACAATGAACTGTTAATCTTAACTAATATTTACAAAGCACTATTTACAAATCAGAACTATCAGTTCTCAGTTCACAGTTCTTCTAGCTCAGTCACTCGAGTTCACAGTAATCTCGAACCACAGACCTTCAGAGACAGTTCACTGTACTCGAACTCAGGTCCCTCCAACTGCGGTCCACTGCACTCGAACTCAGGTCCCTCCAACTGCGGTCCACTGCACTCGAACTCAGGCCTTCGGATGCTGACACAGTTGCGGACGCACACTCGAGTCGAACTCCGGTACACAAGACTGGCTTGCTCTGTTCACTGGCTTACTGACTGAACTAATCATGAATGACACACACACTCCTTCGCGTCCGTAATTTATAACCACAGCAACGTAACCGAGAAACTTCGAATTCGCGATTTTTCCACTTCGACGGGCTTCTGGAAGAGTCGGGAAGGTTCGTTCCCCCTTCACTCCGTAAGTAGCAGCTGCGCGCGCAGTCTCCCCTCGCGCGTAGGCCCTTTCCCCTCTCTTCTCTCCGCCGCGCGCCGTCCCTCAGTGCTTCGTGGAGCCCGCGCGATCTGCTCTCTTGCGGGACGCTGGTCGTGAGTTCGAATCTCACGTCGCTGTCACATTACAAACGAAATATTTAAGGGGTGGTTGTAAGCCCTATCCTCGCTGTGTTAAATTTAGCAACTTCAGGTACACTTAAGTTATCTCAGAAACTATTCAATCTACATCTATGATAATTTGCACACCTGTAGTTGTGATCTTCCTTAACCTACCGACTTTTTCTTAATTTATTAGTTCAGCTAAAAACCAAAAAAATGTTAATTTTGATCCAAATCAGCTTACAACACGGCGGTCTTCATCACAATTAGGCTTACAGTATTAAATTGTTTTGCATTTGCAACTGTACAAATTAAATAGTTTGTTTGCCTCTTTTTTTAATTTTGCAATGTTGTCATTTTAGTTGTCGTCACTTTGTCGTTTCTTACAAGGCTTCATTTAGTTCGTGTATTGATCATGGTAAGCACGTATCAGTTGTAATATTCTTGTATGACTAACTTTCGGAATTTATGTCTTTATTTGGATTTCCTTAGTTTTCATAGCAACTCTTTCTGAAATCTCTCCAACAGTAGATTCTTTTGATATGAAGTCAGATTTTAATTTATTTTTGACCCATAGATAGTATTTCATTACGTCGTGATAGATAGATAATTATGATGGGTTCAGCACCTCTGGCGCTGCGAATACAGGGTAAAAGGTCATATTTCTTGTATTAATATTAGAGATATTCTGATTTAAATACCTTGCAAAATAAGAAGAACGAATTTCCATAAATTTTATTATATTAATTACATCATACCTAAGAGTTTTGTGATTATTCCAAATTTTCTTATAAATTGAGGTTTCTGTGACACTTCAAGATGAAACAAAAGGGGATCAAAAATATACAAAATCTTTTAACATGTATTTTAGACACGTTCCTGGTATCCTGTTCAGATTAAACCACCGAAGAATCTCGCTAAAAACTTTAACCTCAAAATTTTGTGAAAATTTCAAAATATGATGCTCTTGGGGCACCTCTAAATATTAAGCTACAGAAAATATATTTTGCATTCTTCTTTGTGATATCACTCCACATTTTGATTCCATAAACTTCATATTTTCACTCCATCCTAACGCACACCTTCCGCTACAGTAAATACTCCAGTGATACTTAACCTTGTAGACTCTTGGGACATAGTACGGTGCGTACTCATAAGTATTACCGTTTTTTTTTTAAGTTCGGTGTTTTGTAACATCTTAAATATTATGTTCTTTAGTTGGGCAATTCAATTCACAGGACGCTATGGTTATTATTCCTTAATGTGAACATGAGACAGTCATCAATTTTTAATAGAAAGAATGTAAAATGGAGATGATAAAGTTTGAGATTCATGAGAAGGCAGACAATGCTAATCGGATTCCTGGAACTGCTGTTCCTTCAACTCACCGTGTTGTCTATTCCTTGTCGATGATGACTCCTAATGCCTGGTGCTTGGTGTTCACTGCTCGCACCTCTGATCACCGCCTGATCGATGTACAGCGTGAGCCTTATTACCACTTGTATCACCATAGCGATGAAGAGGTTCTTATGTATTCGCGTCCTGTTATTTCTAAGGCTCCTGTGGACAAGAAAATAAACTGTTTCATGACTTGAGAAGATTACATTATATTTATTATTTTTCAATGCATTCCGAAACTTTTTAGCTTCTCATGTTATTATCAGCTACATTTATGTCTAAGTTACATAACCATATACTTATTATACTTTACTGTCGATCTCTATTACCTCGCTCGACAAACACATAGTTATATACTTAATTATACAGCATAAACCGTAGGTAATGTCATTAATTTCAGGGAATTACTCTTTGGGATATTTCAAACAATGAGGTGCATTACAATTCTGCTCGCTTTTGATTCCTTTTTTTTTAGATAAAAATTGTTTTATATTAAACATTTCATAGCGTGTTTTGGGAAAGCCATTGATTTAATTCCCAATATGCTCAGTCAATTTAAGAGCGCAGGGTATTATGGTGATGAATGATTGAAAGAATTTTAGTTATGTCCTTTAAACGTGCAGAAATTTGTTACTTACAACTTACTTACTTAGTTACAAATGGCTTGTAAGGAACATGGAGGTTCATTGCTGCTCTCACATAAGCTCTCCATCGATCCCTGTCCTGAGCAAGATTATTCCAGTCCTTAGCATCATACCCAACCTCCCTCAAATCCATTTTTATATTTTTCTCCCATCTACGTCTCGGCTTCCCCATAGGTATTTTTCCCTCCGGCCTCCCAACTAACACTCTATATGTATTTCTGGATTCGCCCATACGTACTACATGCCCAGCCCATCTCAAACGTATGGATTTAATATTCCTAATTATATCAGGCGAAGAATACAATGCGTGCAGTTCTACGTTGTGTAAATTTATCCATTCTCCTGTAACTTCATCCCTCTTAGCCCCAAATATTTTCCTAAGTACCTTATTCTCGAACATTATTAACTCTCTTCCTCTCTCAAAATGAAAGTCCAAGTTCCACAACCATAAGGAACAACCGGTAATATAACTGTTTTATAAATTGTAACTTTCAGGTTTTTTGATAGCAGACTGGATGACAAAAGCTTCTCGACCGAATAATAACAGGCATTTCCATATTTATTCTGCATTCAATTTCCTCCCGAGTATCATTTATATTTGTTAGTGTTGCTCCAAGGTATTTGAATTTTTCCACCTGTTCAAAGGGTATATTTGGAATTTTTATATTTATATTTCGTACAATATTCTGGTCACAAGACTTGACCATATACTTTTTTTTGGGATTAACTTCCAAACCTATCTCTTTACTTGTTTCAAGTAAAATTCTCGTGTTTTCTCTAACAGTTTGTGTGGATTTTTTCCTAAAATGTTCACGTCATCCAAATAATAATAATAATAATAATAATAATAATAATAATAATAATAATAATAATAATAATAATAATAATAACGAAAGCCAAACATTAGAACTGCATCTTTTTATAGGTGAAGAAAAAAGGGTCAGGATCGTTAGATTTTTTAATAATTTAGATCAAATAGTACAGGTAGACTCTCACTTTCCCGAAAAATTCGTTCGGCGCGTTCGAATTTTTATTATAGTATCGCTCACTTGTAGGCATTTCCGAATTGATCATGAAATAGCTGGTGTTGTTATTTCACGCTATAGTGTATTATTTCATTGTAATACTCTGGATTGAAACTGGAAATAAAATGAACAGCTCTGTAACTTAAACTATTAGGAACATGCCTTTTTCATTAAGTAATAATTATTTTTCCAATATCATCCCAATTTGATAAATAAAGCTTTTCTTACTGTTTCACTAACAAAACATGCTTCGCGCCATTTATTTCATGTTCATTCATAGATTTCTGCCCAAGGACAGGTCTTTCACTACAAACCCAGCATTCTCCAAACTTTCCTATTTTCAGCCTTTCTCTTAGTCTCTGCATATATGATCCATATTGTCTTAATGTCATCTACCATCTGATATCTTCTTCTACCCCGGACTCTTTTCGCGCTCACCATTCCTTTCAGTTCATCCTTCAGTAGGCATTTCTTCTCAGCCAGTGACCTAGAAATTCTTTTTTTCTCTTCCTGTTCAGTTTCAGCATCATTCTTCCTTCATACACTATTTCCAATATAGCTTCATTTCTTATTCTGTCTGTCCATTTCACACGCCCCATTCTTCTCTATCTTACCCACATTTCAAGTACTTCTAATCGCTTCTCTTCACTTCATTCATATCTTCAATATTATCTCGATTTGAGGTTTTGCAATCGATATAGTTATCATGACTTTCCTTATTTCGATCTTTGCCCGTACGGATATTCTTGTAGAATTTTCTAGGCAAAATTCTAGACGGAATCCGGTCATGCGGACAGAAACGATACGGCCAAGTTGGCGCTGCTCTATTTAAAATAGTGCAAAGAATAAAAATCCGAACGGACCCAACGAATCCGATCCGATAAATGAGCGCCTGCCTTTATAAGCCGTATTTAATTCTTGCAGTTGATGATGATAGTCAGTTTCTGTCAGATGCGTTTCCAATTCACTGCGGGCTAAAGCAAGAAGATGCGCTATCACCTTTACTTTTTAACTTTGCTCTAGAATATGCCATTAGGAAAGTCCAGGATAACAGAGAGGGTTTGGAATTGAATTTGTTACATCAGCTGCTTGTCTATGCGGATGACGTGAATATGTTAGGAAAAAATACACAAACGATTAGGGAAAACAGGGTAGTTTTACTGGAAGCAAGCAAAGAGATAGGTTTGGAAGTAAATCCCGAAAAGACAAAGTATATGATTATGTCTCGTGACCAGAATATTGTACGAAGTGGAAATATAAAAATCGGAAATTTATCTTTTGAAGAGGTGGAGAAGTTCAAATATCTGGGAGCAACAGTAACAAATATAAATGATACTCGGGAGGAAATTAAACACAGAATAAATATGGGAAATACCTGTCATTATTTGGATGAGAAGCTTTTATCATCCAGTCGGCTGTCAAAAAACCTGAAAGTTAGAATTTATAAAACAGTTATATTACCGGTTGTTCTGTATGGTTGTGAAACTTGGACTCTCACTCTGAGAGAGGGACATAGATTAAGGGTGTTTGAGAATAAGGTTCTTAGGAAAATATTTGGGGCAAAGAGGGATGAAGTTACAGGAGAATGGAGAAAGTTACACAACACAGAACTGCACGCATTGTATTCTTCACCTGACATAATTAGGAACATTAAATCCAGACGTTTGAGATGGGCAGGACATGTAGCACGTATGGACGAATCCATAAATGTATATAGAGTGTTAGTTGGGAGGCCGGAGGGAAAAAGACCTTTAGGGTGCCGAGACGTAGATGGGAAGATAATATTAAAATGGATTTTAGGGTAGTGGGATATGATGATAGAGAATGGATTAATCTTGCTCAGACTAGGGACCAATGGCGGGCTTATGTGAGGGCGGCAATGAACCTCCGGGTTCCTTAAAAGCCAGTAAGTAAGTAAGTAAGTAAGTAAGTAAGTAAGTAAGTAAGTAATAATAATTATAGTTATACAGATATTATCAATAACAACATAGACTATGCTTCGGATCTGTTGTTCCTTATTTCTGAAATAACCAAGGAGAGCGAGGGAAGAGTTTTGCGGGATAAAACAAAAAAAGTCCTAAATTTCCTTCTTTAGTGGATTATGTTAATAATCTGTCTATATAACCACCTCAAGTGATGCAATTTTGGGCACTATATTATAAATCAATATCTGTACACGTCCTCTTTAATTTGCCAGTCCCGCTGTATGCACTGTAGCAGACTCTGTCTCCTTTAAGCTTCCACATCGCAGCTGTATTTCAGAATACACCACTTTAAACTTTTGCCTCGAGCTTACATTTAATTGAGAGTATTTCATTGTAACGAATATGAATGAAAACTGCACACAACGAACGCACGAAGGGCAATTATCAAGTACATTGCTGTAAAACTGCAAATATTTGCACCCTTTTAAATTGGAATGACTGGTGAGTAGGAGAGAGTAGCTGTGAACTGCTGGCGTTCTTCATTTCCAATCCAAATGCGAGGGTTTTCCTCCTAGCAAAGTACATTGAAATAAGACATGTCAATCAAGGATATCAATAGCATAAAAGGTTGTTTCGCGCTGAAAGGAACTGTTAGTATCTTTATGAGAGATGAAACAATATTCTGTCTCGTGGTTTATCCAACTTTGATATCTCTGCCGACCCACAGTGGTATGTAAGTCGAATAAAAGAGGAGGTTAAAGAAAGTAAGAAATATATATATATATATATATATATATATATATATATAGGGCCTACAGCTTTCAACTACTTTATGCCTTGCAATGGTAAAGGAACATCTCACTTATAAAGAATGAAATATTCCACACACATTGCAGTGGTCATTAGCTCAGGTGCTCCTTAGAGACACTGTATTGTCTCCACTTCCAAATGTACAGAACACATCACAAATTCATCAACACAGACATGGAAATTCTACACATCCAATCAAAAATCCAGAAACTAAACACACTAGAACAATACGAAATATACAAACACACAAAGACACATCCAAATGAAATTCTCAACACACAACTTAATTTCAGAACACACACACTCTTTGACTCCACATTACACTACACAAACACACCCCCACAGAAAACAAAACAAAAAGCGCCAAGACTAGCAACGACCAGTTCTGATGATGGCCGATAGCAGGCCGAAACATGCTAACAAGGCAATATAAAATTTAACACGTGAATGATATATAATATGTTTTCCATATTAAATTTGGATATCATATATACTAACGTATTATCACGATTGGTATGGATTAGAGTAGGACTGAATCATAAAAAACCATTTGGCCTAACACATGAGAGATAACGGTATTTTTATTATCTCTTACTTGTTGTGGCAAACTTCTGTTTTACGCCATTCTTGCGGTAATTCCGTATTACGATTCTTCTTTATCCGAATGAGTGGACTTAAATCAATTTTTTAAGCCTTCGAAATGAAGTGCTGACAGTAGCGGTAATTAACTTCATTGGAAATGCGATCAATCTTCACATGTCTGGAAATGAAATTAAAAAAGGATGGCTGGGGATTCGTGGAATTCCTACGTTTAATTGCTTGGAAGGTTTAAGTGGCTGCTGGTTGTGTGATGGTAGAGTTTGGATTTTTGTAGATTATGATGTGTATGAAATAAATCGAAGATCATTATTCTTGTTGCATCATTCAGAATTAAACATTTATATCCTGTAAACTATGTTGCGGGTTGCATCGGCTCGCTGCCGCTAAGAAAACAATGTTATGATGCGGGTTGCATCAGCGTGCTCCCACAGTCTATTATATATAGTCACGAAGCTTGAGTTGTGAGGGTACTAGGAACAATAGACTGTGCAGGTACTATTTCGCATTGTCTGTAAAGAGGCGATAGTAGCGATCCTAGTGGTTAGAAACTATCTATGGATGCATATTTACTACGTATTGAGCTTCGTGACTGTATATACTAGACTGTGGTGCTCCCACAAAGGAGCAAGCGGCCCGTAGAGTGTTACAGAAATGATAACGGACTTCTGAAACGAATACTTGGAATTGGCAGAAGCACAGCTAATTGCGGAGTGCTGAGTTTGGGATTCAAAATGAAGCAATTCATATGAAAGTTAGGGTGATAAAATACTGGTTAAAAATTATATTTGGGGACCAGTCGCTTTTACGATCGATTTGCCACAAAGTTCAACAAAGAGAGGGGTGGGGAAAATGAGTGGGTTTATAAACTGCAGAGAGGGCTGCATCATGCGGGGGCAGTAAACTGCACATACGTTTCAGGTATATGACCTAAAAGAAGGTAATTTACGCACACCGATTTTGGATATGTAATTTGCATACTCAAACAACCCAGGTAATAAAAATAGAATGAAAATTGCACACAGAGTTACAATGGCATATATTTACTTCCAACATACTCACTATTACAATAATAACATATAATCAATTATTTTATATTGGTAGGTGGTATTTTGCTCTCTTAATAAATTCCACTGGGGATATATGCCCCTCATTAAAATCTGTTATATTTCTCTCTATTCTTTCCTCCTTAAGGAGCACTTATTTTTAATTTTTGCAGCAGTAGATATCCACTGAATGTTCACGTATGTGTATATATTTGAAATTCAATTAACCTATTTGTAAAAGTGTAAATGTCTGGATGAGCAGAGTAAAATGTTTTGTTGAATCCAATACGTACAGGCATTAATTAGTTATACGCTGCAAGCTTTGTGTTTTAGCTGTCCAGATTGATGGAAGAAATGTAGCGTCATCGTCTACATAGCTGTCTACTAAATAGTCACAAAAGTTATTTCGTCTTTCATCTTGTGGCTTAATGACACTAAATTAGATCCAGAACAGTCGCCAACCTCATGAGGGTTTAAAAATGGTAGACTGGATACAAGCTTTAACCATCTGCCTATTTGAGAATCACGTTTATATTTGTTTATGAAAGCATATTTTTTAATCTGACGAAGCCAAAATTGACTTAGGTGGAATCTACATCCAATGACATTGGCCTCACTCCATAAAACGTTTATTGCAGCATGGATAGTACTTATAAACAACTGCGTTCAAGGGCCAATACTTTGTTGAAATGCTGCGTAACTATCCGTCCAAGTCAGTCTAACTCATACAGTACCTCTCTCCTTCCATTACAAGCTGCGTAAGTCAATTGTGCTTGTCACCGTAACATTGGCCGACATTGCGTTCGATTTACATGTCATTTATTAAAAAGTAACTCGAGTCATGCTGCGTGTGTAATTTACATACGACCCTTACCACCTAGGTTTTGTTGCATGTGCAGATTACATACCACAAGTGTATAGCAAAGGAATGGAAAAAATATACCTGAAAAGTGTGTGTAGTTTACCTCCGCCCGCATCATGTAGGAATGGGATTGGTGAGGGAGAAAGGAGAGAAAAACAGAAGGAATATATGCGTTTAATTGATATCGAGAGGCAAGAGATTGAGCTCCAATGTTTGGATAAGTCCTCACTACATTTGCAATCAGATCTCATGCTTAACTGGTGGAGGTGTGACTACATAAACTCTTGTAACAAAGACAACAGAGCAGGTTTAGCGTGGCTACGATTGGGGGCATGGAAGGGTAATGAAATTGTCAACGAAGAAGGAGAGCGCCTTTGTTTACTGTGCAGAGGAAAGGACTCCTCGACACATATTTTATTACAGTGTGTCGAATTGGAACATATCCGGAAAAAATATCTACCACCCTCGATGCAAAGCCAGAATAGGAGTTCGCTTGCATGTCTTAATCTCATGGGGAATAGAGAATGGGAACAAAAGACTGGAGGCGAGACAGATTAGAACTTCAGCTGTTGAAGTTTGTGATGCGAACTGACGAAGGAATAATCAATCATACATTTTTGTGTCTGTTTAGGTTAGGATATATTATATAATGTGTTTTGTTTCTGTCATTTTTATTTTAATATCTGTCTTCTTTTGGAGAGTGGTTGGATCTAACTATAGGTGAGGGGGATGAAACCTACAAAGTAGGACTTGTTTTAGGCACAAAGCACGTACGGTCAGAAGACCCGTGCATTGGATTCATGAGACAATTATGTTAATATAACATCTGTATGTATATAATATTACTCAATAAATCCATCTATCTATCCACCTACAGAAATGATACTAAAGGACATTTTTCTCGAATAGGTGCCTACTATAACTTCCATGTTAAAAATAATCTTCGTCAGACGAAACAATATTGTTTACTGTAGATGTTTCGGCTTTCTGTGAACAAGGTCTGGACTCTCTCACATGTCGGGCATCCCTAATCGTCTGGTCAGCGCGATGCAAGGTCACCACAGAGACGTCACACAACATATACAAGATGAGGGACAAACAGTCTGTGGAGTGGAGATAAATCTACGCCCACGCCGGAAATCGAACCACGAACCGCTTTTTCGGGAAGCGTATGCCCTATCTAATGAGCTGTAGCGGCGGACCCGGTTGTATAATTCTTCTTGGAAAAACAGAGATCAACTAGTTCGTACAAAGTGTAATGAAATAGTACATTATGCAAGGAGCCTATAATGATATTAATTAAGAAGCGAGTATGGACGTTTATGAAACGAGCGCAAGCGAGTTTCATAATTTTCATACGAGCTTCTTAATTACCATTATAGGCGAGTTTCATACGACTTTTTATGCTCGACCATATTTGTAACTTGAAATTATTCAGATGTATACATATTATTTGTATCTGACAAAATCGGAAGTGACCTTGTTCGAGGTCGTGAATTGTGAGATGTGCGCAGACGCGAAAGTATTGATTTTTTCCGAGGAATAATAATGCCATTGAATTTGTGTAATCCCGTTAAACTTGGTATAACCTTGATTATTGAATTCGACATTGAAAAACGAGGTGACAAATTGAATTTATTTGAATATTATTTACAATTAACGCTAATTATTATAGTAACAGAACATAACCTTCTGCGACAGTATTGGATTTCCAGCCTCCGTGACTTTTCGCTAATTCACTTTCGATTGCATATCCGATAATAATCGATACTTGCGGTTTTATAACTGTACAAAGCTGACTTGTTATTGGCTGAAGACCTGTAAGCTGAGTTGTCATTGGCTGAAAACACCTGTACTTTAATGAGTAGGTGTACTTTAATGACATGCATTAAAGGACTGCTACCAGGTGTATAATTACTACATTTCGGCATGGTCGAGCATAAACATTTTTATACTTTCATGAAATCATTTTCATCCGTGTGGAAATCATTTGCCTGCTTATTAGCGTCGTGCGTTACAAGCGCTAACATTGTTGTGGACCATCCTTTACTCACAAGGGAGGGTTTTCAGTAAAGCACGTTGGATTTTGATTAAAGTGTTAATGTAGACTGATTTAAGGTCCCTAAAAACGGCGGTGAAGGTATCTTGTTCAGAAATTGCATATCTGTGAAAATACAGCAATTTAAAAAATCTGGATTGTATGTCGTTCTTGCACGTAGCTTGCTCATAACTTGTAGAGATCACTAGAGGCGAGGAAACTACTTTCTTCCATCCTTGTTAGAAATCTAGAAGTGGAGTATGTTCACATTTGCATTTACGACGAAAATGGATAATACTTAGGGTAAACTTACCTGCCATGTTCACACATGATAATGTGGGTTCACCAAGAACTGTTCAGGACAAAGCATTTTTTCACAATACAGGCATCTTATAATGACTACTTCTTCACACTCATTGACACAACAGGCACTATTTCCCTTATCTGTAAGAACACATCCAAATCCATTGCTCAATAATTTAGTAATTTCTCGTGTTTAATGAATGAGTGACTTCTTGTAAAACACTTCATTCTTGATGAAGGAGTGATGGAACGGAGAAAAATTCTCTCCGGCGCCGGGATTTGAACCCGGGTTTTCAGCTCTACGTGCTGATGCTTTATCCACTAAGCCACGCCGGATACAACCCCGACGCCGGTTAGAATCGTCTCAGATTAAGCTCCATCTCTTGGGTTCCCTCTAGTGGCCGCCCTCTGCACTACGTCATAGATGTCTATGAACGCAGGACCGAAGTCCATACATGTGTTGAGGTGCACTCGAATGAGTGACTAGTTGGCCGGGAGCCGACGGTATAGGCGCCGTCTTAAATCACAAAGTGAATTTTTCTCCGTTCCATCACTCTTTCATCATATGATGACGCAGAATATCTGCATGGAAATATCATATGTACTTCGGCACATCAAAATATATATGATATGCGTAATAAATCACTTATAATCGCCTATACCGTCGGATCCCGGCCAACCAGTCACTCATTCGAGTGCACCTCAACACATGTATGGACTTCGGTCCTGCGTTCATAGACATCTATGACGTAGTGCAGAGGGCGGCCACTAGAGGGAACCCAAGAGATGGAGCTTAATCTGAGACGATTCTAACCGGCGTCGGGGTTGTATCCGGCGTGGCTTAGTGGATAAAGCATCAGCACGTAGAGCTGAAAACCCGGGTTCAAATCCCGGCGCCAGAGAGAATTTTTCTCCGTTCCATCACTCTTTCATCATATGATGACGCAGAATATCTGCATGGAAATATCATATGTACTTCGGTACATCAAAATATATAAAAAAAATATAAAAAATATATATATAAAATATATACTTCATTCTTGGTGAAAGTGTTTGAATGTAAATTGTATTTTTTATACTGAATCATGTACTATGTTACATACATCTTGTAAAAGGCATGGGTCCATTTTGCGACCTGGTACTTAAATAAATATACATTTCTGAGAAAAAGAACACTATTTCCCACACACAATAGTGTTTGAAGTACATTCTTTAAGGCATTTATTTTTCGTCCTGTATTGTATCTATATTTTTGCCAATCATAATATATTAACATGTCTTGTAGAAGAAAACAGAACTGATGGTAAACAACTGAATGCAAATGTGAACATATTCCACTTCTAGATTTCTAACAGGGAAGGGAAAAAGTAGTTTCCTCGCCTCTAGTGCTCTCTGCAAATAGGTTATGAGGAAGCTGCGCGCAAGAACAACATGCAATCTAAATTATTAAAATTGCTGTATTTTCACAAATATGCAATTCTGTAACGAGAGACTTTCACCATCGTTTCAGGAATCTTAAATCAGTCTACTTTAACACTTTCAGCCAAATCCATCGCTCTACTAAAAATCCTTCCTTGTCAGGGGGGTTCGCTAGTGAATTGAACTATGACCTCCACTGTAGTGAGGGACTCACCTAAAATGGCAGAAGATGGCAAGGGAGATGAGCAGTGCTGTTAGCGACACGCTGAATCCCACAATCTCCAGAGTTCTCGTGCGTTCCGCTATATCCAGTTTCACCTGCAACACAAACAATACAATCTGACATAAGAACTTTGATATTATGTACTCTTATGTAACGCGAAGATACGCCACCTGGAAATTACTGTTTCTCCAATCTTGTGTAGTTACTAGAAGAGAAAGATGATATTTCTTGAGATCATCGTACAGCGACTGAAATGTGGAAATAATACACCACGAAAGAAGGAAAGTGGGTGCACATCATTAGATGAAGAACTTGAACTGGGTGACAAACAAAATACACATCCTACAAGAGAAAAAGAAGGATGACAAGGAGGGAAAAAAGTAGCACGTTCTTCGCTAACAATACCAACGTCGTCATCATCACCATCATCATCATTAATTATTCGGAGAAAATAAGACAACTGCAACATGATGTTTAATGAAATCTGGATTCTCAATGTCAGAGAAATTCTCCTATATTTTTTTTTGTAACTTGTTAATTTTTTTGTTATCGATTTTCCTTTTTTACAGTCCGTTCCTTCGAGCCCCCTTTCAAAATATATACAACAATAATTATTATTTTCTGTACAGCCAGATTAAAGTATTTAATTTCGTTTGTCATATTGTATACAAATGACATATCTATAAAACCGAGAAGTAAAGTATAGGCTACGGTTTATGTAAATGTATTTAATAATTTTTTTAAAGAAAATAACATAAATTTACCATTTTCTCCTAACATTACCTTGTTATTATTTTTATTTAAGAACTTCTACAGGGACATCATTTTATTTTTACTAACAGTTTTAATATTAACCTGTCTATACCTTTAGAGAACCGGAAACACCGCTCGCTCCCCCCTCCAAGACTGGAGTTCGATGATACTGGCGTAAAACACAAATCACTCTACTAGGTATAGGAAGGAAGAAAAGTAGTTCATCCATTTACGTAAACTAGGAAATATCGCGATTTTGAGTTTGATAATTTTCATTAGGTTTTTCTTTAATCAAAGTGCAGTACTGTATTAAGACTAAGTGTTTTACTCACGAAGTGAGTTATCCATGCGAACGTATTCATTATGCAGTGTATATTATACTGTCTACAGCACATCAGCGTACACTATAGAGAAAGAAGTTAAATTGAAAAATAATCATAATATGAATATTTAAACACAATTTTGAAAATGGTGGCCTTTCATTTCGATACAGGCTTCAGTTCTTTTGTGCATATTATCGCACTATAGACTATTGCATCTAATTCCAATTGCCAGTTTCGTCCTTCGTACTAGTAACTCATGTTGAAATAATTCTGTACCTTCTCTACGTACTGTAAATCCAATCTTCACTTCTGCCCGACCCGAAAATATAAAAGTACTCAGACATGCTATCTACTGTCCGTCCAAGTGGTTATGCCGCAGGATTGTAGAAAGGGAGAAAATCACGTGACAGTTAATTACTTAACGAGGCCCTTTTATTTAAGTTAAATTAAACAGCTCTATAATATTACGTAAACTTACAATTCCTAAGAGAAATTAATGTTTTCAGAAAAGAGCTAAGACAGCCCAGCTATTACAGAGGGGCGAGCAGAAGCAGGTGGGGGAAATCGGGATGCGACGTAGGCAAACGGACAGTACCTGTGCGAAAATATGATTCAATATTGAAAGCTCTTTCGTCACTGGAAAACGCGAACATATTTCTGGAACGTACTATACTCAGTAACTCAGTACTGCTTACTATCTGCGGTCTTGGTTCTGTGTGGAGTTGGAACTTCCTTAGTAGAAGGGGTGGGAGTGAAGTACATTCAAAAACTCAGGTACAATAAAAATTGAAGTAAAAATAAAATGATGTCCCTGTACATGAATACATAGTTCTTCTCAGCATAAAGATACAATTATACAGAGTGATTCGAAAGTCCGTCGACATAGACAAGTAGTAGTAGGGTTTAAAAAGGGCGCGTCAGCTACTATGGCTATTTGCGCCCTTGACATAGACAAACTCCGTTACTAGTGTAGATAGCGAAAAATGGAAAGAGGAGGAAGTTGTTGGAAATATGTAGTTTTCAATATAATGTGCTTGAATACACCGTAGAATAAACCGTTGAAGCTGTACACTAGTACAACACAGCCGTCAATTCTAATGCTGCCAAATTAGTGGCTTTTACATTAGTTCTTCCGGATTTTAGATACGTATTATTTAACGGAAAAAAAAATAGTTGGCATGCAGAGTTCAGACGTTATTTAAATTCTCCCAATGCAAAGAAACATTTCTTTACATTGATAACATAAGTAATGAGGGAATTTCATTCTTATTTGACGGTTTTCACTGAATTTGTATTGGCAACACTGCTAATAGTCGTTCTCATTTCGTAACGTACTCGATACACTACGTATCTAAAATCCGATAGAACTAGCAGAAAAGCCATTAATTTGGCAGAATTGGTACTGACGGTTGTGTCGTACAAGTGAACAGTCTCAACGGTGTATTCTACGTCGAAAATTCAAGCACATTAGATTAAAAACTACGTATTTCCAACAACTTTCCCCTCTTTCCATTTTTCGCTATGTGCACTAATAACGGAGTTTGTCTATGTCGCCGGAATTTTTGATCATTGTTTACAGATACAATTTTACTTCCCCATAATTTCCTATCAAAACAATCTTCGTAATTTAAATTTCTCTATGACCTAACTCCTCCTATTCAGGTATTGGCTGATCTACCCAGCTTCATTCTTCCCGGTGGCATTCAGTTTAATATTTGTGTAGTTTTTTCCCCATTGAAATTATTCAAGTCAGCTCCACAGGGATTTATACCTGAAAGCCAGATTTGCATCTGTTTAGCTATTTTGTTGTCGTCCATATGCATGATGTGTCCAGACCTTCTTAGCTGTTGTTCTTCAATTTCCTGTACAATGTTTATCTTAATCCTCATTTTAATTTTGATACCTTCATTCCTCACTCTATCCATTCTATACTGCGTTCCATAATGTTTGACAAGGGGAAAGGATAATTGTTATTCAACCAATGCCAGAGATCACATTCCAGACTTATCTTGAAGTTAAGCAGTCTGAAGCGTTCTATTCTCGCCCAACTTCAAGACAAACCTCAAATGTGACCTCTCCCCTTCGTCTGTCGACAATGTTTACGTCGCCTGTCAGAAATTATGGAACGACGTATAGATACCTTGCTGTACGCCTCAAATAAACCTAGTCCATATTTAATTTCTGTGGTTAATAATTTCTTCTTATCTATCTCTTTAATTAATACTCGTGTATCGGCACCATATTTTACTTTACTTTTAACAAATTGAAGTAGATCATACTGAAAAAAGTTCTTCCGCCTCTGTGCTGAATGAACAAAACTGAATTTGCGATCTCCCACAATTGTAACGCGAATTCATACGATTCTCTATTTTGTCCGGTATTGTGAGAAGTTACAGATTTAGAACTCCGAAATAATGACATAGTTTCGTATGAAGTACTATATTCTGTTGTAATCTGAAAGAGACGGAACTGTAGAGCAAATAATTGCTGCGGAATCACCATTTCACGTGACGAAATTTGATTGCAATTTCCAGACACTCCTCAATTCAACACTCAGCCTAGTACGAATAATAATGATACGTCATCTCGTATCTTGGTCAATCACGCTTTTATCCTCTTTGATCACGTCGGAGTTCAGTGTCCGAAAGCTTGTTAAGACTTCCTGAATGCATGCAGCTCTGTTTAATTGAGTTTTGAATCGAAACGTTTGAAAGGCCAGGCGTGTAATGAGAACGGTGAGTCTGTGTCTAAAGCACCGGAGGCCGTTTATTCGGCACTATCGCTGTTTCCTTTTTTTCCTTTTAAATGATTGGAGACAAGGGCACAGAACGTTATAGAGGCACATCACATGCAAACAACTTTAAACAATGTATGAATATTAAACTACATAACGCGTACAAAAGAAAAGTGTTGCGAAGTTAACACGTACATTCTCATTAAATGTTTTACGCAGTTCGTTACAATTCAGGTCTTTTATCACGTTACAAATGACGGCCCGGCTTATAATTATAATTAAAATGTCAGAGGGTATCTGCGTTGACATAGTAACAATGTTAATGACAAACAAACATTCTCACAGGGGTAGATAAAAAGTTCTTTTTTTTTCCTTCCATATATTAATAAAGTCAAAACAATAAGTTTCGCTGGGGCCGTTTACAGAAAGAAAACACAATTCCATGGAAAGATTTATTGGAACGGATACATCAATTGTTGAGATATTTTTTAACGTATTACTCACAGGAATTGAGACATATATCGTCTGGCAGAAGTCTGCCGCCTGGGAACGGAACCAGTGTGTGACAGCCTTCTGCACTTCTCTGTCGATCCTATTTCGTTAAAGAATATAGTGCATTCAAGCAACCACTAAAAATCAGCAGACACGGCACATGTTTCTAAACACAGAGTACACAATCACAACATATTCTGAGTTCTGAGTTCTGAAGAAGACCAATAATAGGTCGAAACATGTAAACCAGGCACGATAGAATTTAACACGAGAAAGTCATATAATACATATTCCGAAGTGATATAGTGTTAAAATTTGTGTATATAAAATGTTTTAATTTTCTAATTAACAGTACATTTAATCACAAAATGTAATATAGGTTTTCTATTCATTTAAGTGTACCATCATCCGTTTCAATCAGGAAGTTTATTCACTTCCACTTTGTATACAAAATACAAGTATATTTTAATACTAAAATAGGCCCGACTATGTCGTAGGCAACGGTGAAGTGACGCATAATAGGACATGTGCTGTTTAACGAGTAATGTTAAGCGACGTTGTAAGAAACAGTCCAATAATTTGTAAAATATTATCTTACACACCCTGTATTAATAGTTATTTCATGTGAATGAAAAGACTGTAAACTATAATTTCGTTTGAAATATCGAAATGTGATCGAAAAATAAAAAGGATGTGAACAATTAATTATTCACTGTTTATTGTAATTAACCATATCATCGCAGTCATGAAATTGGTTCGTCCGTTTGAAGTTTGAGTAAATAGTGCTTATACTACGTAGGTATATGGTTTTCTAGAAAATGAAAAATTAAAATTTTGCTTATATTAATAATTGATTGCATATGCTCAAAACTATCATGTTTCTATTACATACATAAACTGTTCATTAAATAATTTATTATGACATGCATTATTCTATGAATGAATTCACGATTGCTTGCAATTGCCAAGGGGTATGTGAGCTGATGTATAGTGTATCGTTATTTCGTAGCCTTTAAGTACAGTATAACCCCGATTATCCGTCACCCTATTAACCGATCAGCGGATTATCCGACTGCCTTTCTCTCCCTTTTCTTTCTTCGCTGCGGAAAAAAGTATGTAGTGCTATAACTAGACCTCGGGTTTTAGGTAAAAACCTATTTTGTTCCTCATGATATACACAAAAGAAAAGTTGTAGATATACGAATTATGGAAATATATGTTCGAAAATGGTGTCCTATACAACCTAAAAATACCTAATTTCACGTTAGAAACTATTTTTACCTAATTTTACATTTTCCAATTTCTACAGTTGGTAATATGGAAACGCTGTGTAATTCTGTATACCAGTCGTGCCTTGACAACAATCGCAGCATAGTTCGTCTCCTCTATTCATTACAGTGTGAGATTTCAGAGCGAAGACATTGTATTTAGTGGAAAGTAAAACATGCCGAAAGTACCGAGTAGCAGATTATCTCTGATTCGGCAATGGATACAAGAATTTCCTAATTTCTCAACGGATGGAAGAATTATTCATTGCGATGTGTGCCATAAAGAGGTGAGTAAAATTTTATAAATTTGTGTAACACTTCCACCAGAACCTATTCTTACCCGATGGAGAACGTGGTTACGGGCCGTGGAATATTACAGCAAGCATTTGGAGGACATTAAGAACTTTGTTTTGAAGCTGGGGGAGGATGCAGTGAGCATTACTTCAGCTAAAAAAACTTCTGCAGAGCCCATTAATTGCGCGGGATATTGCATTAATCAAATCACATTATGTATTTCTGGTCCCCATTATTAATGCTCTAGAGTCTTCAGGCAAACCGGTCTAAACGCAACTGGGATAGATAGAAGAGGTGACAGAAAAAATCAGTTTGGTTCCTGGTTATGTTGGTGAAAAAGTTTCTGAAAAACTCAAATCAGTGCTTCAAAAAAAACCAGGACGGACAGTTCTCCGCACAGTTGCTGACATCTTGGCTGGCAGAACACCTGAACATGAATGTGCTGTTCCCTTGCATCAACATTTAAATATGCTCTGGTGTCATCAGTTGATGTGGAACGCTCATTTTCGGCATATAAGTTGGTGTCATCTGAGAAGCGATGCAGTTTCTCAATGGAAAACTTAGAAAAGGTGTTAGTTGTTTACTCTGGCTCTAATTATAGACATGCACAATGAAATAATGTCAAATGTTTCGACAAATTTGTAATGGGAAATGAAATAATGCCATTTTTTGTTCAGCTATTTCTGTAATTTTAGAACCTATTTTGATTTGTGATAGAACATATTTTAGGTACCTAATTGAATATTTTTAGGACCTAAAAGTCCGAGGTCTATATGACATATATTAGTAGGCCTACCTATTCTTTTCTGGAGTCTGTTATTATAAGCCTTTATCCTTACATTACTACTGCCAGCAATAGGAACAGTTACCGGTAGGCCTCCTTGAAGGCATTTTTCTTATATTGTAAAATAGTCACTACCTGCTTTCAAAGGAATGGTTCCAAGAAAGTCCGCAAAATTTAGAGGAAATCCATATAGCATTCAGTCCTTGTTGTACTGTTCGAGTGCCCATACTTCATAATTTCTATACAAAATATGTGCCATGGATGTCAAAAGTGTTTTACTAATTATGGAAATAAAAATACAAAATAATTGATCTGTTTGGGAAAAGAGAAACCGCGGCTCAATTCGTATTAGAAGACGAGATTGTCGTTACAACTGTGCGCGATTTAATTAAAAACAAGGATAAAGTGTATGAAGTCTGTAAATCTGCAACAGGAAATCTCTACTATTCTTATCCTTCCGCAAAGAATCAACGCAAGGAATTTACTTGACCCTTATAAACCCATTGTTGACAACCGGGCTTAAGTTAGTGAACTTCAGATTCACAATCTAGACCACGGAGGAAATTATGAAACTGTATTATGCACTTATTTTATGAAAATATTTTATCGTACGGATTATCCGATTTTTTCGATTAACCGTCCAGTTAACCCCCTTGATTACCACGGATAATAGAGGTTCTACTGTAGTCTCTATAGTTGAAAAATACCTCTCAAAACAAAATAATACCCAAATGTTACACTACCAAGTCATTCCCCGAACCAATTTTCATATCTAAATTGAAGGAAGATAACTCTCTAGTCGGCCTAGGTGGCGCAGTCGGTCAGTCGATAGATTGCGGCCTTCTGTGCCCTAGGTTGCGGGCTCGATCCCGACCCAGGTCGATGGCATTTAAGTGTGTTTAAATGCGATAGGCTCATGTCAGTAGATTTACTAGCATGTAAAGGAACTCCTGCGGGACAAAATTCTGGCACACCGGCGACGCTGATATAACCTCGGCAGTTGCGAGCGTCGTTCAATAATAGTACATTATACAACGAGCCTATAATGGTAGTAATTAAGACGCAAGTATGTTTATGAAACGAGCGCATGCGAGTTTCATAATTTTCATACGAGCGTCTTAATTACCATTATAGGCAAGTTTCATACGACTTTTTATGCTCGACCATATTTCTAACTTGAAATTATTCATAAGTATTCATGTTATTCTTATCTGACTGGGGAGCGGAACTGACCTTGTGCAATATCTCGTAAATTGTGAGATGTGCGCAGACGCGAAAGTATTGATTTTTTACTAGATATAATCTAGAGTGTAAAATAAAGATTAATCTTGATATAACCTTGAAATTGATTTAGACATTGAAAAACGAGATGACAAATTGAATTTATTTGAATATTATTTACAATTCACGCTAATTATTATAGTAACAGAACATAACTTTCTGCGACAGTATTGGATTCCCAGTCTCCGTGACGTTTCGCTAGTTGTCTTTCGATTGCATATCCGAGAATAATCGATATTTGCGCTTTCATAATGCTACAATGGTGTGTTCTGATTGGTGGAACACCTGGACTTTAATGCATAGGTGTACTTTAATGAGGTCCATTAAAGGGCTGCTACCAGGTGTATAATTACTATATTTCGGCATGGTTGAGCATAAAATATAATTTACAATTTCTATTTGTCTAGAAAACACCATATCACTCCAAGAGCCTGATCCATTGTTAAGCAAGTGACATCAGATTTTCAAATTTGCGTAACATCTTATCTATTTGAACCTTGAGAATAAACTTTTCACGTTAAAACTTTCCGCCGGTATTAAAATTCGACACTAGAATTTGTCCAATGACATACATAAGCTTAAGTTTGTCCCTAGCGCTATAAATAATTCATATCAAATCATGCCATCTACAGTAATTCTCTCAGATGGGGCCAGTTTAATTATAAAACATATGCATTAGAAACACTGAATATTTTTCGTTAAACCTGGTTGGCATGCTTTCAAACGTTTTTGTTTCACATGCCTTTTATCAAAGGGCTGATTGTTGTTTTATTACAGAATCCCCACGTCTCCTACTTTGTTACTATGTGTGTTTGTGTAGTTTGCATAGTCAGATGCACGGAATTCTGCATCTCATAGGAAATGGTATTAAAGGTGTTTCCCACGGAAACGAAAACATGTCCGCCTCCAGGCAAAGCTGGAGTGTGCAAAAACGGACAAGTCCGCAGGAAATCTCTGAAGGCAGAAAGCGTGTTCAGCTGGGAGTAGCCGATATAAAGACCCAATCCCGAACTAAAAATCTCATAATATATTCTCAGAAATGTCTCGTCTACAAGTTCTAGTACCAGGAATTGATGTAGTTTTGTCTCGATTTATTTGTTTTTGTACTCAATCTTTTCCGTAGTTACAATGGGAGTTTCTATATGTGCTTGTTTATAAAAGAGATATTCGCTTTCTCGTTTTCCATGGAAAGTGATTTGTCACATTATTTACTGCTCTGGTATTTAATTTAAACTGAGATAGCGATCAATTTCGAGCTATTTACTTAATTGAACAAATTATGTTTTTTCTCAAATAACGTTAATGTTTTAATTAGTCATGCATGTAAAATAAATCTTTTTTTTATATTAAACAATTTTTAATTAAATACTTTAACCATTCATTTAATGAACATAATTAAATGAAAAGATATTGCCTTAATTTTTTTATTATTTTAAAATGCGTTAATATGTTTGAACTTTCTACTGAATAGAACAATATAACATATGTATTTATAAACTACATTTATTAACGAAGTATGAATCTATTAATTATCTTAGAGTTATTTACCAAGATAGCACGTTTTGTTTAATTGAAGAACTTAATACACATACTTCAGTAAAGTTAATCAATGTCAAAAATTATTGATTCATTTAGTAATTCTTTTTAAAGTGTGATATTTCCTTAGTTGGATATTTATTTTACTTACAGCAACGTATACGTTTACTTAAATAGGATTACCATTTAACGAAGTTATTGATTGACTTGCTTCATTCACTTACAGCAAAATTATACGTTTACTTAAATATAATTGTCGTTTAACAAAGTAATTAATTGACTTGTTTAATTACCTTACAGACATTTAAGCGTTTACTTAAATATGATTGTCGATTAACGAAGTTATTGATTGACTTGTTTCAGTTACTTACAGAAATTAATGCATTTACTTAAATATGTTAGCCGTTTACGGAAGTTATTGACTTGTTTAATTTACTTACAGCAATTTATAAGTTTACTTAAATATTGTTGTCGATTAAGGAAGTTATTGTCTTGTTTCATTTACTTACAGAAATTTATAGTCACTTAAATATGATTTTCGATTAACGAAATTATTGATTGACTTGTTTCATTTACTTACAGAAAGTTAAATTTTACTTAAATATGATTGTCGATTAACGGAGTTATTGATTGACTTGTTTCAGTTACTTACAGAAATTAATGCATTTACTTAAATATGTTAGCCGTTTACGGAAGTTATTGACTTGTTTAATTTACTTACAGCAATTTATAAGTTTACTTAAATATTGTTGTCGATTAAGGAAGTTATTGTCTTGTTTCATTTACTTACAGAAATTTATAGTCACTTAAATATGATTTTCGATTAACGAAATTATTGATTGACTTGTTTCATTTACTTACAGAAATTTAAATTTTACTTAAATATGATTGTCGATTAACGAAGTTATTGATTGACTTGTTTCAGTTACTTACAGAAATTAATGCATTTACTTAAATATGTTAGCCGTTTACGGAAGTTTTTGACTTGTTTAATTTACTTACAGCAATTTATAAGTTTACTTAAATATTGTTGTCGATTAAGGAAGTTATTGTCTTGTTTCATTTACTTACAGAAATGCATAGTCACTTAAATATGATTTTCGATTAACGAAATTATTGATTGACTTGTTTCATTTACTTACAGAAATTTAAATTTTACTTAAATATGATTGTCGATTAACGGAGTTATTGATTGGCTTGTTTAATGATTTAGAGCGAGATATTTATTAATTTTTCGCCCGTTTATAACTTCTTTCATCAAATCATTTCCTGGAGCATAGAACTTTAATGGAACTCTTCATCTGGTACGGTTTCTGACCAGCCTCTTCGCTTCTCTCCAGATCTTTCCCAGCTCTGCGGCTTCGATTAAATGTCCTCCTACAGGTTTTCTTGGTGCAACCACGTTTCCTGGCATCTTGACTGTTTCAATCCAACTTCAAACTTCAAATAATCCGTCCGGCTTCCTCAGCATTGTCCGATCCAGCACCACTTTTTCTCTTTAATCTACACACCGATCGGTTATTGATTTACCTCTTCGCTTGATATCACTTCCGGCTACCCATAGGATGCGACGGCGACATGGATTGCTAAAGACTTGTTACTTGCTAGTCTATTTTGTCACCTTCCATGTTTCACACCCGTATATGACAGCGGTGGCGAAAATGTAATCGTGCGCCGAGCCACTGTGTAACCTGCAACGTGCATAGCACCTATGGAGGGAGGCGGACACCCAAAGGGGAAGTGAAGCAACTGTCTGACTTATTAACGGATTTTCATTTTCCTTACGTCAAGCACTTAAATATAATTTTATACAGTACAAGGCTACAAACTAGGCTATGTTTAGTACTTGTAACGAAGAAATGAACAATATCACAACGTAAAATTAACTATCTTCAGAATGTCTCTGTGACAAAGTTTCAAAATCAGGAATTATGTCACTTACTGCCAGTCGTAGTATATCACGAAGGTATTTGTCTGTCAGTCGTGATCTAAATTTGGTCTCACCTTGTACATGTATTTAACTAAGTTGCTCAAATTTATTTCATTGACGAGTCAAGTGCGTTGATACTGACAAGTAAATCAATAGTATCAAAAGTTTGAAACTTGAATTCTTTAATGGCTCGGTGATACAGAAACGGGAGACGCATCCGATAGTGTCAGACCGCGATTGCAATGGAAACCTACGGAATATCAGATTCTCTTAGAAGCCTCTCAATTCCGATAGAAAATAGAGAAACGTTTCGATAACAGATATGTATAGAAACAAAAGAGCAGTGTCTCCATGGAAACATGTTAAAATCTTACTTCCTTTCTTTTGATATGTCAGCCGATATTTTTGCAATTATTGTACACGACATGGAAACAAATATAATAAACAAAATGTAGAACTGTTTCGCTGTGTAAACTTTGAAATAAACTCTACTGAGAGGAGTGGTGGCATAATAGTAATATGCGTTACAAGAGCGGTATGTTGAAGTTTTCATGTTCGAGAAAAAGTTTGAAAAAGGGAAACGTAGTTGAGCTTTTTTAATTTCCGAGAATTGAAAGAAAACATACCGCTCGTGTATCGTACATTATTTTGTGCGAAGATCGTTTATTACATACCTGAAAGACGAATTTCTAATTAGTTGCAATGAAATCTCCATCTAGGTTTCTGTTCAATGACGGCAAATTTGCAAAACAAAAATATCTATCTTCAACATTGTTGCTTTAAAATGTTTTCTGTGTTTACTATACTCCAGCAGGCCGTGATATACGTCTGTCTTTTTTTTTTCCCCAGTCTATGATGAGTCTGGAATCTTGTTGATTTTTTCACGGCTTCCTTAATGTTACTTGCATCACGAATGCAGTAACTTTAGTGGAGTTGTAGAGTTTCTTTAATTTTTGCAAATATTTAAAAACAATAATTAACAGTGCAATTTAGGTGAAATTGCAGTGGTAAGTTTCCAATTTATAATTGTTACTATATTGAACGTCTCTGAAAATAATATGTTAAAAGCCTAAAGCAGTAAAATCAATATATCACATAAGCGGTAAGAAGAGGGAAATTGTTATGTGTGTTAGGTTGGGAATACTGAATGTGGAATTTTAGACTTTCCGCGGATTGGTTTTTTGCGGAAACCAAGCAAATACGCACGATCTCGCACAAATGTTATTTGTAGTGTTGTCAACTGGAGAAATAAAAATTTTCCAAACGAAACATGAGGTGTATGCTAGTTCCTCTAAACAGACCTGGGCGTTATTAACTCGATAGAGTCACTGTAGATCACCCCTTAACTCCCCACTCCACTATCTCCGTCTGAGACAGTTATGTTTTTGTGCGCTACAGCGCACAGGAAGCCAGAGGCGGATTGTATTAGTTTTACGAACTTTTGGCTCTAGCTGGTCGCTTAAAATCCACCACTGATGCACAGATTAAGGCTTACTCTGCGTTTGTTTATAAGGCGGTGTAAAAGAAAAAGACGTAGGCGTCCCTTTCACGTTCCTTCTTATATCCAGGGCTGTACTAATCGATAAGTTTCTAAATGGTAATTTTCATATCACTAATGTCTAAGAATCTTTTCAGTCTTCCCTCAGCTCCAGCTTCTGCCATCCAGATACTTTTAACTTATGGAAGTTTTGAATTATACAGATATATACAATCAATTTCGTGGTGCCTAATTAGGAATAAAATTCAACCCAGAAGAGACACAGAATCGCATAATAAACTACAATAGATCCAAAAAATATACTGGCACTAGTCAGAAGGCCGAGAATCACGATTTATAGACTTAGGACTAACCAAATAATAATTTAGGTGTGGTAAAAAAATTTTACCATATAATTCAAAGTACTATATGAGGTCATTTCACTCTCACAGACATTAAGAATGTTTAAGAATAAGGTGTTTAGGAAAATATTTGGTGCTAAGATGCAGTAGAATGGAGAACGTTACACAACGCAGAACTACACTTTTGTATTCTTCACCTGACGTAATTAGGAACATTAAACCCAGACGTTAGAAATAGGCAGGGCATGTAGCACGTATGGGCGAATCCAAAAATGCATTTACAGCAGGCCTGCACAAGGTTTGCGCTCTCCGAGCCGGCTCACAGCTCATGAGCGGAATGCAGATATTAGGTGCGCTTTGTTATAAGGGTGGACTGGAAGAAGGGGTGATCTCGTACAAATGTAAGCAAAAGGAAGTACTATTACGAGAGCTTATGAAATAAATTCCCGTTCAGTGTTTGCAAAACTATCTTGGACTATTATTAATTAATAAAGAAATATTTATTTTACAGAATTAATAGAAATTCTATTGCTACTTAAATGTACAATATCATTTTGTTACATTCTTATTTATCAGTACATCAAAACGAGGTTTTATGCTGTTGGCAGCTGAAAGGAACAGTAGCCTACTGATTGTAATGAAACATCAGTTACAGATGTTCGATGTCTGGCTTTATTAAAGTTGATTATAGAAAACAGTTGCTCACAAATATAAATGTTGAGCCAAACATAGCAATCATTTTCACAGCCAGTCTGTGTAGTCGTGGATATTATTGCTAATGTTTAGCCTTGTAAAACTCAACCAGGCTAGTAGTATTATTCAAACGATCTTTAGCCCTTAGGTCACATTGAAGATCAATAAGTTCGAGCTGTAAATCGTTAAATGTTAAATGTTATGTTCCGTCTTTTAGATTCCTCCATACTGTACTGTAGCAGTAGGTAAGCAACGTGAAACAGTTACTGAGAATAGGCCTACACACTGCACTCCATTAGATAACTGAGTGGTCGTTTCCCTCTCCTCTACCTATAGCAAGTCTATGTCATTCTGACGTATGTTCCTCTCCGTTTCGGCGAGCGGTAAACACCGCTCTCCCGCCCCGAAGGAGCGCGCTCTCGTTGAGCGCTGTTTGTGCAGGTCTGATTTAGAGTGTTTTATTTGGAGGTCGGAGGGAAAACAACCTTTGAAGAGGTAACGTAGTTGGGAGGATAATATTAAAATAGATTTGAAGGAGGTGGGATATGATAGTAGAGAGAGGATTAATCTTGCTGAGGATAGGGACCGATGGTGGGCTTATGTGAGGGTGGCTATGTCGACCAGTAACATTCTTCTTTCGAAAATAATCGTCGTGAAAGCATAAAATCTCACGACAAATTGATTAACAGATAAGATATACTTGGTAACGAAAAGTTTTATGAGGCGCAGCTAAGAGTGTTTTTCTTCCCATCACACCTCAAATGTTTGGAAACCGAAATTGCTCGAAAGGTTATATCAGCGCGTGACGTGATACAGGAAGAAATAGCTGCTTAACCCGAAAGTGCAGAGACTCGTTTGAAAATTTAATTTCGGTTCACTTCTCCCCTCTTGAATTATTTAGAGAACGTCTTTGACGCTGTTCGCAAAGAAATCTGGGGGATGAGAAGGGGGGTATGCCGCGGCCGTGGTCATGTATCTTCGGATCAAAGACATGTCCGCAAAAAAGAAAAAACCTTCACCAATTCCTACTAATGCACTAAGACTATGACGTCTTGGTTTACAGAGTTCTCTGGATAAAGAACATTTCTACATGTATTCCACGCTTCTACTGGGTGTTCAGTTCAAAATGTATCATGGCTCGGTCTATGCCGTCATGTGGCTAGCCAATGAGCCTAGAAAATTCAATCTTCCTACACTTCCGCAGAGGCGTATTACCTATATGCCAGAGAAGTTGCCTAGCAAGTACGGCGTTCATTCTGAAGAGAACTTACCGATAAGTATGGTAACGCAGGTAGCGGCAGGAATGTGAACTGTTTGGAAACATATACTGAGGTGAGTTTTTTTCTTACTGTCAGTATGCGGGGAGAGGGTTAAGACGATTACTTACGTATTTGTTGACATTAACTTCGACGGTCAACATGGACACGAAGCATTTGATTCGTACTGTGGAATGTTGCCGTACCTAATCGATGATAACAAATACCCTGCGACGACTTGCCGGCGCAAAACACAGTTCGAAAGAGGTTATGGTAGCACATAGACCTTATAGACCGCCATCTGTTGCTACGACGTTCAAGTTATACCGTACACGTTCTCAAGTTCAGATTGAACGCCTTGATTAATAGGCAACTTCTCTGACATAAAAGTTGGAACTCGCTTCAAATCGTTGACTCACAACAGTGACGTCATGACACACTATGAAATGAACACCCAGTAGAACAAGCAAGGAAATAAGTTTGCAATTAAATCTCGAAAAAAGTATATGATTATATCTCGTGACCACAACATGGTACGAAATAGATATTTTAAAAAATTGGAAATTTATCCTTGAAAAGGTGGAAAAATTAAAATACTTTGGAGCAACACTAACAAATACAAATGCAGAATAAATATGTCAAATGACTGCTATTATTCGCTTTTATTATCCAGTCTGCTTTCAAAAATATTTTCGAATTTTTCTCCTCTAATAACAAGAATATTATTTTGTATACATAAATAGATTCTAGACTCTTTTATAAAGATAATTATTTCATATAAATAATACATAATTTAATTCTTATACAAAAATAATAATGCGTTCGTAGCTCGGCCGGACCGTTCCAGGGTGGCCTTGGACTGGTTGAAGATTGGCGCGCCTGTCGTCAGAGTAGCGCTATAGCTACCGCTGATGCGCCAGTCAGTCGAGTTGGATCTGTCGTGAGGGAAAGAGGTCTGTGCGCGTGTTGTGAGTAAAATTGTGTTGCCGCCGCGGAACGGTCCGGCCGAGCTACGAACGCACTGTATTTTACATTCAACACTGGAAAAGTTAATTCCAAAAATATTTAATTTCTTTTATCATCTGTTTTATAGCCATTGTGTAGCATTTTGAGTCCAATAAAACATTCTATTTTTTTGTTCCTTAATATATTCAGCTCGGAAGTTATTCACAGTACATCGTTACGAAATTTACTTATCACATTAATTTCATATGAATGGAAAAGCTGACAACAGCGCATCCTCTGATCGGGAAAAGAGGTTGAAGTGAGAGCGGTAGCTACATAATGATTACAACGTGTCTTTCGTGTAGAAATGTATTTAGCGCAGATGAGTGCTCTGTGGCGTTGCAATTTCAATTTCTTTTCGCTACAGTAAAGAATGTTTAGTAAAGGTAGCCGTTAGAAAGTTTTTAATTATGTTATTTTATTCGTAATCACATGCTTTATAATGCTTGATTCCATTCCACACTGTAGCCTAAATGAACCATAATTGCAAAATCTGTTTGTCACGAATGAAAACACTCTGTTACCATATTTCAACATTACAAACCAAAAGGATGAAGAATACGAAAGCCATAAAATACATTTATTTTGTATTACTGATTTCGCATGGAGGCGGAACTGAGCAATTTGGTCCAATTCCTGCGTTGCTGCTGATGATTATTCTGTGCATTTGACGGTGAATAATAATTTAACAAGTAAAATATTGTCATAAGTTACCACAGGGGACGGCATGTTTGCGAAAAGTCAACTGATTTGCTAATTATGGCATAGTATGTTTGCGAAAGAAGTATAGGATACAGACCTGGCTTTCAGGTATACCCTCCTGTACAGCTTTATTCAAGTCAGCATTAAAGGGAAAGCCTGATTTGTGTAATACACGGTACTGTTCGTTAACAGAAAACCACAAATTTAAGTCACACAGAAAGTGTGTAGTCAATGTTGGGTCTCTGACTCATATCAACCCACTTGAGGTATGTGGATAAAAAAGGAATAATTGAGTCGGAGTATAGTAGAGTTCCTGGGTAGCTCAGTCGGTAGAGCGTTGGCGCACTCAGGCAAAGGTCTCGGTTTCGTTGTCCGGCCAAATATTTCCCTTGAAATTATTAAAATGTAGGATCCGTTTGCGAAACTGTAAAAATTACTTTAAGGATTTAAAACCCTTCAAGACTGTCCAAAGAATTAGGCTGTCATAATTCTTGAAAAATACATTCTAAGGTTTCTGATTGTATGCGTATGCCTTAAAAACTTTTTTTAGTTAGTTATTTAACGACGCTGTATCAACTACGAGGTTATTTAATGTCGATGAGATTGGTGATAGCGAGATGAGCCCGAGGATTTGCCATAGGTTGCCTGGAATTCACCTCACGGTTGGGGAAAACCTCGGAAAAAACCAACCAGGTAATCAGACCAAGCGGCAATCGAACCCGCGCTCGAGCGCAACTTCAAACCGGCAGGCAAGCGCCTTAACTGACTGAGCCACGTCGGTGGCTGACTTAAAAATCCTAGCTCCATTCATTTGGCGGTGCATGAATTTCAATTATTTCTTTTTACTTGCTAAATCGTATTTTTGACTAGAGAGGACTGAATCGACACACGTCAACATGAAGTTTAAAATAGGATAATTGAAAAAATATTTCTTTGTGTAATTATTGGAAACTACAAATTTAGAAAATGGAAAGTTTAAAAATGGCGACGTAAGTTTATTTTACAACTAAGTGTTGCTAAGCTTTTGGGGTTGTCAATTAATTCGTGAATGAAGTGATATGACTTACTTACTTACTTACTTACGTACTAACTGGCTTTTAAGGAACCCGGAGGTTCATTGCCGCCCTCACATAAGCCCGCCATTGGTTCCTATCCTGAGCAAAATTAATCCATTCTCTATCATCATATCCCACCTCCCTCAAATCCATTTTAATATTATCTTCCCATCTACGTCTCGGCCTCCCTAAAGGTCTTTTTCCCTCCGGCCTCCCAACTAACACTCTATATGCATTTCTGGATTCGCCCATACGTGCTACATGCCCTACCCATCTCAAACATCTGGATTTAATGTTCCTAATTATGTCAGGTGAAGAATACAATGCGTGCAGTTCTGTGTTGTGTAACTTTCTCCATTCTCCTGTAACTTCATCCCTCTTTGCCCCAAATATTTTCCTAAGAATCTTATTCTCAAACACCCGTAGTGTCTGTTCCACTCTCAAAGTGAGAGTCCAAGTTTCAGAACCATACAGAACAACCGGTAATATAACTGTTTTATAGCTTCTAACTTTCAGATTTTTCGACAGCAGACTGGATGATAAAAGTTTCTCAACCGAATAATAACAGGCACTTCCCATATTTATTCTGTGTTTAATTTCCTCCCGAGTATCATTTATATTTGTTACTGTTGCTCCCAGATATTTGAACTTTTCCACCTCTTCAAAAGATAAATTTCCAATTTTTATATTTCCATTTCGTACAATATTCTAGTCACGAGACATAATCATATACTTTGACTTTTCGGGATTTACTTCCAAACCTATCTCTTTACTTGCTTCCAGTAAAATTGCCGTGTTTTCCCTAATCGTTTGTGGATTTTCTCCTAACATATTCACGTCATCCGCATAGACAAGCAGCTGATGTAACCCGTTCAATTCCAAACCCTCTCTGTTATCCTGGACTTTCGTAATGGCATACTCTAGAGCAAAGTTAAAAAGTAAAGGTGACAATGCATCTCCTTGGAAGTGATATGACTTAAGTAGGGTAAAGGTTGGTAATATTGTGATACTAATAATATTATGATAGTTCTTTTTGATAATTTTTTACAATATTACTGAGCGAGAGGAAGATCAGTTTTTTACGGAAACGTATTAAGGGAATGTTCGTGGACAAGGTTCTGCACAAAACCGGTCCTTTTCTCGCTCAGTAAAATTGTAATAAAATTCTCAAATAGTACTCTCATAATATTATTAGTATCACATTATTACCAACCTTTACCCTATTTTCCACATAATCTTTCTCCTCTGAGAGACGAAAAACTTGTCATAGAAACGGATAGAACTTTACTAAAGAAGAAATCTGGCGACGATCTACATATTAGACCTAAATAAAGTGATGTCACCGGTATACCTTAGTCAGTAGATACTAGAGATGGGACGAATATTCTGGAACTGCTATTTTGAAACTGTTACAAAAATGAAACTGTTTCGTGTACCAATCTGTTCCAAACAGATTAAAGTTGCTTTCTATACTCTTTGGTTCCACGAAACATCTTGTTCTTTGTAACAGGTTCATAAAACAGTTTCATGCAACATAATGTAAAACGTTACATGCTACGAGCTTTGCTGGCACTATTTTCGACCTCTGCTTGAAAACGATACATCGATCTCGTAGGCCGCGAAATTCAATTTAACTAATCTCTTTCATTCCCTCCCCATTAACAATATAAATTAATACCGCGAAAATAAATTACTGGGTACAGATAAAGAAATACAGTATTACATAGGCCTAATCATATATTTAGACGTACACTAAATATTGTTTATACTATTGTAAGTTAAATAATGCGGGAAAACTTCAGTATATGGTTCCCTCACTGACAATTACCTTAAAATAGGTACTAAAAATTGTATTTGTGTTTATCGAATATGAGGAATCGGTTACTGTAATTTCAACTTTCAAGCACGTATTTTTGTGCAACATAACCTAGAAGACTTGGAATGGGTGTCGTGAAAATGTAGGCTACAAGTATTGTACCGGTAAGAAACGTTGAAATTGTCTACGAGTTTCAACCAATTATTGTATATAATTTTCTGAAACGTAAAGGTTATGTTAAATAAATCATGCTGTGAAAGTTACACACGAACTTATAAAATGTGATTTGAGATGTACGCCAATGAACAATGAAAACCTAAAAGTTTGGGAATTCCTTGCTTCAACATGT
Source organism: Periplaneta americana (assembly GCF_040183065.1). Lineage (NCBI taxonomy): Eukaryota > Metazoa > Arthropoda > Insecta > Blattodea > Blattidae > Periplaneta > Periplaneta americana. Next base: position 141,329,444 of record NC_091125.1, on the reverse strand, counting down.
TGCAGTTGTCATTAGAATTTCTCAGAAGTTTGTTGGGATTTCTTTCCCAATCTGTCGAAACTGTAACACGGGACATGGCCGTTTGAAACAGGTACGCTATCTCGATCAGTGCACTGAAATCGATCGCAACAAATCTACAGATGCCTCTTACGAAACTGTTTTTTTTTTTTGGAACTGTTATTTTGGAACAGTTTCTTTGTCGAAACAGTTTCACTTGAAACTGTTTAAAAAAAATAACAGTTTAACCCATCTCTAGTAGATACGTCTACCTTCTGATCCGCAGCTGCATTTGGGTATGGGTTGATTTCCGCTTTGGTTGATTATCTGATTGGGTTCTTTCTGAACTTTTCCCCAACTGCAAGGTGAGTACCTGGCAATCACACGGTCAATTCTCAGCCTTATTTTCCCATCATCAATACCATTGATGACAAGTAATTTAGTAGTTGATACAGCATCGTTAAATATCAGAACAAAAACATAATGATTGAGGAAAGCATGCAAGAACGAAGAGCCGATACTACGCATTCCGATCTTCGGTTTATAAGGAAGTAATTTATTAACCATTCCGTGTACACTCCTGAGCTCTTCAGATTTGAGAAAGAAAATCCTATTGCGGACTTTCGCAAACGGGTTCGAAAACGAGTAGAATCGCTTCGCAAATGAGTCGCATATTATTTCGCAAACAGGCAGCGTTTCTTGTTAAATCTCGCAAACGTGCTTCCCCTCATGTCACAAAAGCAGTCTTACCTTCGCAGCGTCTTCCGAACCAGCGTACAGTTTCTTGATAAGCTGAAGCATTTCGGGAGTGAAGCAAGGTGTGTAGTTTGTCCACCCTTGAGGCGATGTGAACACTCCTGATCTACGGCCTTCCCACCGCCCGTCGATGGAGCAACGCTTGTAAGCGAATTCTGAAAGAAGAATAAGAAAAAATTCGAGACATGTTCAAAACCAGGAAGCTCGTTGTAATAACATGCTAGTATTACCCATTCATTGCCCTCATCTCATAAAATCGTTGAAACAAAACAAATATTTTCATAAACTGATTCCTGTAATCGCCTCAGGCCTACGTGAGATTCAGAACGTTGTTTCAATAAACACATCAGGTAACGTAACTTTTTATTCCTTTATGATACAAATATAAACATTTTATTTTGATTCAGAATTAAATCTCTTAAGATTTTACTCCTGCGGTATTTTCAAATGACTGTATATAGCATATTTGTAGTGGTTCTGTGTGTGTGTGTGTGTGTGTGTGTGTGTGTGTAATGCAGCCGTGGCGAAAATGTGACTCGCGAGCACATTGTGGCTCACAATGATAGGTATGCATTTCCCTTGCTTCCTACCTCCTCCAACCCCCACCCTCTGACTCACTGGAGTCAAACTCCATTCCATTTGTATTTGTCTCTGACCTGCTAGTGGCGTATCGTCGCAGTGTCTCTCTCGAAACCATGTACCTCTACAGAAACGAAAGTTTCAAGTAAGATGGGAGGACGTATTTTTTTGCTCCCAATATGATGAGAATATTAAATGTATGATTTTTTCACAAGTATTACGAGGAAACGGTTGTATAACACAAAATGACATTATACTACATGTTACTCATGAACTATTAAAAAGTTAAGTGATATTATTATTATTATTATTATTATTATTATTATTATTATTATTATCATTATTATTATTATTATTATTATTATTATTATTATTATCAGCTGGCTACGGACTGGAAGGTCCGGGGTTCGATCCCAGGTGGTGACAGGATTTTTTCTCGTTGCCAAACTTTCAGAACGGCCCCGAGGTTCACTCAGTCTCCTATAAAATTGAGTACCGGGTTCTTCCCGGGGGTAAAAGGCGGTCAGAGCGTGGTGCCGACCACACCACCTCATTCTAGTGCCGAGGTTATGGAAAGCATGGGTCTCTACCTCCATGCCCCCCAAGTGCCTTCATGGCATGTTACGGGGATACCTTTACGTTTCTTTTATTATTATTATTATTATTATTATTATTATTATTATTATTATTATTATTATTATTATTATTATTATTATTATTATTACAGTAGAATCTCTATTATCCGTGGTAATGCAGGGGGAGCACTGAACGGTTAATGGAAAAAATCGGATAATCTTTATCTTAAAATATTTTCGTACAGTAAGCGAATAATACTTGTACTGTCGTAATTTTCTGTGCGGTCTTATGTTTAATATGCAAGGTAGTGGATCAGAAGTTCACTCATTCAAGTCTGGTTGTCAAGGGGCAAGGAAATTCGTTGCAATGTCTGTCAGCAAAAGGATAGCAATAGTAGAGGTCTCATATTGTAGATTTACATACTTTATACAACACTGATTTTCTTATTAAATGGCGCATGGTTGTAACACCAATCTCATGTTCTGGTACGAGATGAGCCACAGTTTCTCTTTTTCCAAACTGCTCAATTATTTGCATTTTTGTCGATACTTAGCACAACACGTTTTCTTTTGACATTATGGAGTACATTTTATATAGAAGTTCCTGGTCACGAGACATAATCATATACCGGTACTTTGTCTTTTCGGGATTTACTTCCAAACCTGTCGCTTTACATTTCACAAATTCATAGGAAGAATTGAACAGACATGTAGTGAAGATAATCCATGACTTCCAATAGTCCGCGAAAATATAAAGGCGTTATTAAAGCTGGCAACTAGTGTAAGCTGGTTCCATTATAGACGTATTTGATAGAATATTCTGAGAGGGAACTTTACAGATTATGTGACAAAAGATCAATGGATACATAAATAGGCAGACGCACGTACTGAGGGAAACATAGTATTCTGTTAATTGGTGCCATTAATCTATAATTGATCAGACGAGAAAATCCGTTTCACACTTCTGTACACTCCATTACACACTGCGGCATTACAGACGTGTACAGACCAACAGCAGTTAATTTGAGCCATTATATAACGATTGTGAACTTTTAGTGGCGTTATATATGCAAATGAGGTGCACCAACAGTAACCAGTAGGATCGTGTAACAGGCGTCTGATAGCAGCAGTAATCAGACCTCATTAGTCAAGTCATTCCCGTTGGAAGCCAAACTAATCGCACCGCATTGTACCGATCGAGTTTTGTTGTCGATTCCTATTGCTGCGCCAGGCAGCTAACAAACAATCATTCTGATGGGGGCAGATTAAAAAGTTATTATTTTCTTCCACCATGTTAATAATGTCAAAGCAAGTGCTTAGACAAATTTTGACCACTCGAGCGCAGTTACTCAGCTTGTAACAATTGAAGGATACAGGCAGTAGCGGCTGGTGGTCAAAACAATGAATGTGCTATAATTTCTATATCACCCTACTGTATACACTTACATGTATATATCTTAATTTGAGACTCGTCTAGTGACGTCCATACGACGTTCCTTCGTACTGCAGAACTAATTGTCATTTACACTGGTGTTAAACCTCTCCATCTTGGACATCAAACTCTTTTCTATTGACAGTATTGCAAGAGCAGTGAGACGATCCTGGGACAATGTTCCTTAAAAACGTTTTTAATGCATTTCAAGCGAGAAAAACATATTTCTGGCTCAGCAGTGGTCATAGGTGTTGTAATCAAAATATTTAACAACTTCGTTACTTCACAGAATGTATCCTGTAAATTGTTGGAGACTATGCATTATAACAATTGAACAGACATCTATATTTCGGAAGTCGGGTCTTCCGTATAGAACTCCAAGTTATGTCTGTAAAACACTTTTGTTCAGTATAATATTCAGTAGATTAGCTGTTGACAGGAACTTCAAATGGTAGATGGCAGCAGTAGTCGGACACGAATTACCAAATACACTGTAAATAGTTCAGAGGTCTTCCACAAACAAGCATTCTTTGTTACGCTTTACTTTTGCAATCTCCAAGCTATGTTGTGCTGAAGCTGACTACAGCACTTTCCCGCGTAAAAATAGCCAATCAGAGCGGTGATTTCAGCTAAGCACATGTGCATAATTGTCTACATTCTGATGTGGAGTTTTGAGTAGCACAAGGAAGCTCCTGAGGCACCAAAGAGCGAAGAGCGAAGACTAAACACTCTATAACGCGTCATGAACATAACCACGGGAAATTGTCAAATGACAGGTCAAATACTATGATATTACAAATACATTATTTGAGCAAAAATTATCATTATATATATTGAAATCATCATTGTACTGTAGCACTGAAGCACATAACAACGGACCGGCCCTGGGTACAAGGTAAAAAGGTCAAGCTTTCTGAGCATGAGTATATACTTTTTCTGGAGGTATTTGAGTGGCTTAAAAAAGATATGTATCTTTATTCTAGTAATACATTTTTATAATAATAGTAATAATAATAATAATAATAATAATAATAATAATAATAATATTATCATTATCATTATTAGCTATTAATATTATTATGATTATGATGATGATTATTATTATTATTACTACTACTATTATTATTATTATTATTATTATTATTATTATTATTATTATTATTATTATTCTACAAAGTAAAATGTTCAGGAGAGTAAATTAAATTGTAAGTTCGACTCAGATCGTTCTTTCATACAGTGCTCAAATTTAAGCTCAGTGCTTCTCGGACACTAATCGTTAATTTTATTTTATTTACGTAAGTTATTTTACGACGCTGTATCAACATCTCAGGTTATTTAGAGTCTGAATGAGGTGAAGGTGATAATGCCGGTGAAATGAGTCCACGGTCCAGCACCGGAAGTTACCCAGCATTTGCTCAAATTGGGTTGAAGGAAAACCCCGGAAAAACCTCAACAAGGTAACTTGTCCCGACCGGGATTCAAACCCGGGCCACCTGGTTTCGCGGCCAGACGCGCTAACCGTTACTCCACAGGTGTGAACCTAATCGTTAATGTTCAGTAATATTTTACATGAGAGAAAATTAAACGCAGACTAAATATGGGAAATTCCTGTTATTATTCCGTTGGAAAATTTTTGTCATCTTGCCTACTTTAAAAAATATTTAAAATTAGATTTTACATAATAGTCCTATTACCGACTGTTCTGTATGGCTGTGAAACTTGGACTCTCACTTTGAGAGAGGAACAGAGGTTAAAGTTGTAGCAGAATAAGTTGCTTCGGAAAATATTTGGGGGTAAGAGAGATAAAATTACAGGAGAATGTAGAAAGTTACGCAACACAGAACTGCACGCATTGTATTTTCACATAAAGTAATAAATTAGAAACATTAAAAATCCATACATTTGAAATGGGGAGGGCATGTAACATGTATCGACGAATCCAGGAATGCGTATAGAGTGCTAGTTGGGTGACTTGAGGGAAAAATATCTTTGGGGAGGTCGAGACGTAGATGGGAGGATGCTATTGAATCTGATTTGAGGGAGTTGGGATATGATGGTAGGGACTGGATTAATCTTGCTCAGAATAGGGATCGATGGCGCGCTTATGTGAGGGCGGCAATAAATCTTCGGGTTCTCTGAAAGTCATTTGTAAGTACTAAGTAATATTTAACATGATGATACACTCACATATTAGTTAGACTCTACCTATTGGTAGAAATGACTCGCTTTTCACTTTTGGTGGGCCCTGATCTTTTCTCCCCTGTACCCTTCAATCTTGTTTAGGTTTTAACCTGGAAAATTATGATGTTAACTTAACGAACTGTTTAACAAATTGTTAAAGTTAACATCTGTTCATGAAATAGTTTTAAATTTATTGTTAAATCAGTATAACAATTTGTTAAGTTTTAACAACTGTTGCTAAAAGAAACAGACAGACATTTGTTACAGCAGAGCACAAATGAGGATGGAAACGATTATTCTAATACCATATTTCATTCCCGGGATAGTAATCCGACAGGGGACCTGCAACGGAAGCTGTTGTACCTCGTGAAATAAACAGATACATAATAATGCATGGGTTGTGTACATCCATATAGCTATAAGCCTGATAACACAAATGTGAACGGTCAATGTAACATGCAATTATATACCTGCCTCATTTACATATGTAAATGGAATAATAAGTAATGTAATTCAATATTTACTTTGAGTATTGCAAAAAGCGATTTTATCACCAGGCGTCATTCTAAAAATATCCATGAAGCTTTTATAAATGTTGGAATATTCAAGGAATTTGTGTTGTAATCGATATCAAAAAAAATATTATTTTTTTTTTTACCAACGCCACCAGGTTGTCATTCGACATTTCTGGTCTCTCCTGGCAATGGCTTACTTGTAACCCACTTCTGAGGTTGGGGCGCTGCCCCGATGATATTATGATAGGATGATTATGAAGTGCCAGGAGAGGTCTTATACCTAACCCACGGACGACCACAGGAACATTCCCCTTTAAGGCAAAATTCCTATGTTCTTAACGGGAATCGAACCCGATCTCACGAACTGTAGTTAGAAGCTCTGACCACTAAACCATGAAGCTGGTCTCAACAGAATTATAGATTGGTTTATTTAGTAGATTTTAGTCTGTTCATCTGTCTTCCGATCGTCCTTTGTTTCTTAATCCTTTTTAATTTAGAATGAGGGTTGGGGAAAAAGGGTGGGTTTATATAATGCAGAGAGGCCTGCATCATATAGGAATGGGATGGCTGTGAGATAAAGGTGATAATTAATAAGAAATGTATGGCGTAATGTGAAGATGCGTTTAATTGATATCGAGAGGCAAGATATTGAGCTCCTATGTTCGGAAAAGTACTCACTACGTTTACAATCAGATCTCATTCTTCACTGGGGGAGGTGTGACTACATAAATTCTTGTAACAAAGACAGTAGAGCAGGTTTAGCGTGGCTAAGATTGGGGGCATGGAAGAGTAATAAAATTATCAACGAAGGAGAGCGCCTTTGTCCACTGTGCAGAGAAAAGGACTCCTATAGACCAACGAGTTAGAAAGAGAAGACTATAGAGTGGCCATGTTGTCCTGTACAGCGCTCTTTGCGGTGCCACCGCGAAACACGGCAGATCTGAGCTAAGCGCCCACCTTTGTAAAAATTCGTCTGTTTACAATGTTGTATAACGGAGGTAACAAGTACAATAAAACGAAGAAAAAACATGCCTGTTGTGTGTGCTGCATATAACTGCAATGTCAAAAGGAAAAAGACAACTGATATATCATATTTCATGTAAATTTTATGAAGTTAAGTCCATAGTTTTGTTAATTAGCAGCATGTTTTTCAGTCCACACCTGTGGAGTAACGGCTAGCGCGTCTGGCCGCGAAACCAGGTGGCCCGGGTTCGATTCCCGGTCGGGGCAAGTTACCTGATTGAGGTTTTTTCCGGGGTTTTCCCTCAACCCAATATGAGCAAATGTTGGGTAACTTTCGGTGCTGGACCCCGGACTCATTTCACCGGCATTATCAACTTCATCTCATTCAGACGCTAAATAACCTAAGCTGTTGATAAAGCGTCGTAAAATAACCTACTAAAATAAAATAAGCATGTTTTTCATGCATAAATATGTAACAACGCCCGGCATAAACAAAATAAATGGTTTACTGGTAATGTATTTAAACTAAATACGGATAAAACCAATACAATTCCGTTTCATACCCAGTGAAAAACAAATAGCAATACAGTATTAAAACTGTATTTCGACACCGGCATCCTTTATTTCTGCTCCTTCTGCCCTTACTGTTTATACAAGAAGACGATGAGCTGTAGCTTATAAGAAGTAGGCCTGTTTCGAAGACAAACGATAAATCAAATAAATGGTTCACTAGTAATAAAGTTAAACTAAATAAGGATAAAACCGCTACAATTCCGTTTCAAACCTAGTAATAGCAATCAAATATTAAAATTGTATTTCAACACTCGCATCCAAAATAACGCAAAACTCTGGGGTAGGTCGTATTGTTGTTAGTATTTTGACTGGCAGGACATGAAAGAACATAATTGAGCACCCACGTGCAATAATGGGGTAAGTATGAACATATTTCGTAACTACTTACCTCATTATTGTACGTGGGTGCTCAATTATCACTAATAATTATCTGTGGTGCCACAGCCCTTGAATGGCTCAGACAGACCAGCCGGCTGTTGGCCTCACGTTCACATTTCGATAATAATTATACTTTACTGTAACAAAAAAACTGAAAGCGTGTTTTGTCATGTTTCACCCACGTTACAAGCTTGGAGGTAAAGGTTGTTTACTACAGATAGGGCCTACTTTCATTCTATATCTTATGGTACAGTAAATAGTTTTGCAACGTGTAGAGACTGGGAAAACAATTTAATAAAATCATCCGAATCATACTCGTTCGTTTTATAGGCAATCTTGCAGGTCGCATTTAAAAGAACCTAGGAATATTAACATTTTCTTCAGTATATTTGCTAGGACTTCTTGTCGTACTACATGACAATTTTGCTTAGGTTATTCTTTTAAGCATTCCTTCTAGGAATAACTCAAGTGTTTTAAATTTAGCGTACATAAGTTTAGATTAAGTTCCTAGCACGTATTTGACGAAATACTAGGTTTTTCCACTTCAGTTTAACTGATTTATGCAAACGAAATTAAGACAGCTGACGATTCTAATGTCAGTTATCACCACGCCCACTTTGTTTTGGGCGCAAAGTTCATTACCGACGGTCGTTCAATTTTCTTCAAACATGGCGGCGCAATGACCACTCTATATCTTTCTCTTTCTAACTCGTTGCTATAGACATATTTTATTACAGTGTGTCGAATTGAACATGTACGGAGAAAACCTCTACCACCCTCGATGCTAAGTCAGAATAGGAGTTCGCTTGCATGCCTTGATCTCATGGGGAATAGAGAATGGGAACAAAAGACTGGATTGTTCCTCTTGAAGGCGAGACAATTAGAACTTCAGCTGTTGAAGTTCGTGATAAAGGGAAAATGGTATCTACCCAATTATACACTGTTATGTCTGTTTTAGATTAGGATATGTTATATAACGTGTTTTGTTGTGCCATTTTCATTTTAATATGCGTGTACTTTTAGAGAGTGGTTAGATATAATCATAGGTGAGGGGTGTGAAATCTACAAATCAGGACTTGTTTTAAGTATAAAGCACGTACGGTCAGAAGACCCTTGCATTAGATTTTAGAGAAAATTTTGATAATATAACATCTGTATGTATAATATTACTCAATAAATCCATACTCAATAAATTTAGAATAATATGTTTGATAATTAGAGACCGGCATAATATGAAGAAAATTTTGCCAAATATAAACTTTATTTTGGCAGTGTATGAAAGCATCAAATGTCAATGCTAAATATCTTCGTTCTTAAGCCATTTGGAGCAGATTTACATTATTATTTACAAATATACAGGACGAGGATTGGAATGAGGGCTGCGGGAGGAGGAAAGGTCAACCAAGGACAGGCAAGTGGACAGGACAAAGAGCAGAAGGTGAATATGTACTTCGCCATAGTCATCGCTATAATGCTGGTAATAGGAGACGTGGAGATGATCCCAGGACCCATAAACGACACCGAGACGACCAGCGTTAAATGTGGAAGCTGTAAGAAGAATCTAAGGGTAGGTGTTTTGTGTAACGGCTACGAGATATGATTTCATCTGGGATGTCAGAAAATCAAGACGGACCAGATCATCGAAGAAATCTGGGTATGCAGAGACTGCGGAACAAATAGCTCGAAGAATGAACTGGACACACTTCGGGACGAAATCAAGATATTACGTGAGAAACTGGAGCGGTTGGAACAACCAATAAAGGACTTAGGCCTAGAAGAAGAAAATTTGCGACTATGACAAAGGAAGGAAAAAGGAAGTGTGGAGTGCGTCGTAATAGGGGACTCGATCGTTAGATATGTGGGAGAAAAAAACGTGGAACTGGAAGTGGAATGCTGTCCGGGAATATGAGTAGATAAAATGAAAGACGAGATACGAACGAGGAGATCTGAAGAAAATCATTCTACATGTGGGGACAAACGACGTGAGAAGGAAAAGCGTGGACTACATCATGGCGGACTTGTGCGATCTAGTGCAGGCATGTCAAAACCCTGCACATTGTGCAGTCGCGCACATTGTGCATCTGTCTCTGTGCGATGTGCACACTCTATTCCCCTACCTGGAGGAGTGAATCGCCTTGGAGGGGAACGCGACAGGGCTATACAATACCTGCAACAGCTTTTGTTTCAGTAACACAGTTTCAGTACGAGTGACGATTTGGCTGTGTCTGTGAATGAGTTATGATAAATTAAGTGAGTTCACAGATAACGGAGAAAAGAAATTACGAATCATATAACATAACTGTTATATTGTTTTCCTCAGCCAACAATAATAATTATTTTAAAATGAAAGGCTTTTATCAGCCTATGTCGAGGTAATAGTGTTGTGAGGTGACAATTTAGATCAGATTAGTAAAGTTCTCAAAATATGATATTGCCAGCGCTTATTTCTTAATCAGTACTCTGACGGCAAAACGAACTTGACAATGGCGTTGTTTTGGAGTCTGTGCTAACACAGCCATCAAAGGTTAGACGACTTACGACTTTCATTTCATAAACTGGTAAGTTATGAGAATATAGTGAGGAATACATGTGAGGCTCTTGAGGTTGTAAGGAGAGAAGAAAACAACTATTTGCAAGGCGGAAAATTTTTCTGGAAAAATATATAATGGCAAATTTTCCATCTCACGTCACAATATTAATTCAATATACTTATATTAATAAATCTTTAAATCTGACATAAAGAGAATATCGTCGCTTCACAGCTTGTGAACTACACTTTTAATTTCCTTGAATAACGCTCCCAACTTTTCGATATTTATTGACATACAGCAAAGAAATGATTTCAGTGTAAAAACTTCACAATGTCCTACTGAATGTAATTAATTGGGAGTACAATATTTTCTTCAACATTTGTGTATCATTGGTCACAGTAAATGATAATGCTTGACGAACAATGAAAGAGTAGGGTCTGTTACTTTAAAATAATTAGTACCTAGTACGTAAAATGAAATACTTGTTCGTTTCTTGTTGTTTCGAAATTACTGGAATGTTTTTTTTCTTCAAATACTGTATAAAAATCATATTAATAAATTATGCTTTACAAACCACTACTTTGTGAAGTATAACTGAGTAAGCCTAAAGTTTCTTATAATGAAAATTTTTCAAGTTCAATCTATAAGATTTATCTATTTTGCAAATGTTTATCTGCTACAACATTGTATATATAATATTAACGTTTTTGCCTTTTCGGCATCATCAGATATTGTTAAGAAACACGTAATCTAAACCTTGAACAAATTAAAAAACAGCATGGCAATAAACGACACATAAGATTTTATCAAATTTTATCATTATTTATTATTAATTTTATTAATCATCTATTATTGATTTTATAAATTGTCTTTTAAATATATTGATATTACATCACCATTCTACTCATAATTAATTATAAAATTCAACAATTAAGTCGCTTCCACCAATATTAATTATTGCTGACATTCGTATTTTGTTATTAATTTATTGCAAGATATAATGTAATATGCTTGTCATTTTAATCATTTCATATGTGTTTTGTAACATGAGTTAAATGTATCTGCAATCATATCGACCTTCCAAATTTATATTTCCTGGAAATAGTTTTCTACATAAACCTTTTTACTTATAAGATATACTACATAAAACTCATGAAAATCTATTTATCATGCATATTACAATGCACATTTTAAAATTTGTTCAAGGTTTAGATTACGTGTTTCTTAACAATATCTGATGATGCCGAAAAGGCGAAAACGTTAATATTCTATATACAATGTTGTAGCAAATAAACACTTGCAAAATAGATAAATCTTATAGATTGAACTTGAAAATTTTTCAAAAAAATTTTTTTCATTATATTACATTAGATTTATCTGAAGACAAAATGAATTGTAAAATACTAAAGTTTCTTGTGTTACAATTGTCAAATATAGACACTGATAATAACTGTGTTTTTTCGTTCTGCTAACTATGTTTATAATGTCCAAATGTCTATTTAATCCAACCGTAGAAGCGCAGAATAGATTATTGTACACCCCTCCAGCTAAGAACGGGTAGGAGCAATGCTTGATTGATGCAACCTGCACAGACCGGCGATCCGCGCACATAACTGCACATTTAGAGTCTGATTTCTGACATGCCTGATCTAGTGTCTTCTATGAAGAAACGGTATCCGACGGCGGACATCATCATCAGCGGGATCGTCAGGCGTAGCGACGTCAACTGGAGAAAGGTGGGACGTGCCATTTCCTATTCTATGGTAGTTTACAGCAACTTTACAAGCAGGAGAGCAAGTCATGCGTAGTACACTGCATTTCCGAAAAAACACCCTGTGAATGCTCCTCATATACTATGAGATGATGTTATTGTAATGGAGAAATTGTGAAATGACAAAGATAAAAGACCTCAAAGTGTGTTACAAACTCTTAAGATATGCTAGAGACCGCATTCTGGTGCCATTTGATGAGAAAGGCGTCATTCAACTGTCTGAGCTTCAGCTGGTCGTTTGAGCATTTCTGTGTCACACTCATTTACGTCATACTGTTATTATCTGACAGGTTGTTGTCATAGCAACGTATTCAATGTTATAATATTTCATTTTGTCTTAAACAAAACCTGTCAAAAACAAAATTACGATGTGTTTATGCAGCTTATTGATGGGAATTGAATCGAATGAAATTTGTTTTTGATTTGTCATGAAGGCAATCAGTGTGCCGAAACGTAGGATTGCGTAGTTCTGTTGAACTGACAGGTGACTGGAGGAAGCTATGTAACAGTTTGTGTTGATATGTAGTCTGTTAGTCAAAGCTTCATGATATGTTAGAGGAGCGTAGGTTTACTTAGTACTGCCTGTTTGAACAGAATACAGGTAATTTCAAATCAATCACGTTTGACAGTGTGTATGTTTCCCATCGGCCAATATTGTGTTAGTGAAGGGAAGTTTGTGGAAGTTGTAACTCATATTTGAGTCTTGGCTTGGCTTCCAAGAACCGGAAATCTGAAGAGGGGAACCTGAGCCCCCAGGATTTCATCCCTGACGGGGACATGACTATAATCAAGTAGATCTTTGAGGTATGGTATTCAGTCTTGTTGGCTGAAGAGGAAGGCAAGTTCTTCTTCCATCCGTTAATTACCAATCCACTATTATACAGTAGATTTAACAAGAATGAAATTTAAGTACATACAGTATTGCAGATAAGAGTTCACTTATTTAAAGTGAAAATTTATTCCAATCATCAACATTTTAAAACTATAAATGATAATACCAGATGGACCATTTAAGTTGAATGGATATCAGGCAAGGGTAAACGTGATCAAGGATGAGAATGGTGATTTGCTTGCAGACGGTCATTCAATCCTGAACAGATGGAAAGACTATTTTGGACTACTAAATATAAATGGGCCAAACAGAAATGATCGGGACGAAATTGAAAAACAAACTGCTGAGCTATTTATACCCAAACCCACACTTTTTGAAGTCGAAATTGCGATAGAAAATCTGAAAAATTATGTCTACAGGTACGATCAAATTCCAGCAGAATTCATACAAGACAGTGGAAACGCATTACCTAACGAAATTTATAACCTTGTACTTGCTATTTGGGAAAGGTAAATTGTACCAGAACAATGGAACGAGTCCATAATCATACCTACTGTATCTTTAAGAAGGGGGCAAGACTAACTGTAGTAACTTTCGAGGAATATCGCTTTTGTTGACGTCGTACAAAATTTTGTCCAATATTCTTTTGAGAAGATTAACTCCATATGTAGATGAAATTATTGGGGATCATAAGTGTGGTTTTAGGCGTAATAGATCAACTATTGATTAGATAGTTTGTATTCGACAGATAATGGAGAAAACATGGGAGTATAAGGGTACAGTGCATCAGTTATTCATAGATTTCAAAAAGGCATATGACTCGGTTAAGAGAGAAGTTTTATTTGATATTCTTATTGAATTTGGTATTCCCAAGAAACTAGTTCGATTAATTAAAATGTGTCTCAGTGAAACGTACAGCAGAGTTCGTATAGGTCAGTTACTGTCAGATGCGTTTCCAATTCACTGTGGGCTAAAGCAAGGAGATGCGCTATCACCTTTACTTTTTAACTTTGCTCTAGAGCAGGCCTGCACAAACAGCGCTCAACGAGCGCGCGTGCTCCTTCGGAGCGGGAGAGTTCTGTTTCCCGCTCGCCGAAATGGAGAGGAAGATACGTCACAATGACATAGACTTGCTATAGGTAGAGGAGAGGGAAACGACCACTCAGTTATCTAGTGGAGTGCAGTGTGTAGGCCTATTCTCAGTAACTGTTTCACGTTGCTTACCTACTGCTACAGTACAGTATGGAGGAATCTAAAAGACGAAATATAACATTTAACATTTAACGATTTACAGCTCGAACTTATTGATCTTCAATGTGACCTAAGGGCTAAAGATCGTTTGAGTAATACTATTAGCCTGGTTGAGTTTTACAAGGCTAAACATTAGCAATAATATCCACAACTACACAGGCTGGCTGTGAAAATGATTGCTATGTTTGGCTCAACATTTATATTTGTGAGCCACTATTTTCTATAATAAACTTTAATAAAGGCAGACATCGAACATCTGTAACTGATGTTTCATTACGATCAGTAGGCTACTGTTCCTTTCAGCTGCCAACAGCATAAAACCTCGTTTTGATGTATTGATAAATAAAAATATAACAAAATGATATTATACATTTAAGTAGCTATAGAATTTCTATTATTTCTGTAAAATAAATATTTCTTTATTAATTAATAATAGTCCAAGATAGTTTTGCAAACACTGAACGGGAATTCATTTCATAAACACTCTTACTAGTACTGTGGTTCCTTTTATGTATATTTTGTGCGAGATCATCTCTTCTTCCAGTCCACCCTTATACAGAGCGCAGCTAATATCTGCATTCCGCTCATGAGCTGTGAGCCGGCTCGGAGAGCGCAAACCTTGTTCAGGCCTGCTCTAGAGTATGCCATTAGGAAAGTCCAGGATAACGGAGAGGGTTTGGAATTGAACGGGTTACATCAGCTGCTTATCTATGCGGATGACGTGAATATGTTAGGAGAAAATCCACAAACGATTAGAGAAAGCACGGGATTTGTACTGGAAGCAAGTAAAGAGATAGGTTTGGAAGTAAATCCTGAAAAAGACAAAGTATGTATATGATTATGTCTCGTGACGAGAATATTGTACGAAATGGAAATATAAAAATTGGAAATTGATCTTTCGAAGAGGTGGAGAAGTTCAAATATCTTGGAGCAACAGTAACAAATATAAATGATACTTGGGAGGAAATTAAACACAGAATAAATATGGGAAATGCCTGTTATTATTCGGTTGAGAAGCTTTTATCATCCAGTCTGCTGTCAAAAAATCTGAAAGTTAGAATTTATAAAACAGTTATATTACCGGTTGTTGTTTATGGTTGTGAAACTTGGACTCTAACTTTGAGTGATGAACATAGGTTAAGGGTGTTTGAGAATAAGGTCCTTAGGAAAATATTTGGGGCTGAGAGGGATGAAGTTACAGGATATTGGAGAAAGTTACACAACACAGAACTGCACTCATTGTATTCTTCACCTGACATAATTAGGAACATTAAATCCAGACGTTTGAGATGGGCAGGGCATATAGCACGTATGGGCGAATCCAGAAATGCATATAGAGTGTTAGTTGGGAGGCTGGAGGGGAAAAAGACCTCTAGGGAGGCCGAGACGTAGATGGGAAGATAATATTAAAATGGATTTGAGGGAGGTGGGATATGATGATAGAGACTGGATTGATCTTGCTCAGGGTAGGGACCAATGGCGGGCTTATGTGAGGACGGCAATGAACCTCCGGGTTCCTTAAAAGCCAGTAACTAATTATTACACGTTTACTATGTCATACTACTTTTGATCAATAAAAGGTACTGAACGACGTGTTTAAACTAATTTTGGCTGCCTATCCTACAGTTTTTATCACCTCCCTACCATTTATTTTTTATCACCTCCCTAGCATTTGTTTGCTCTCAAACATATTGCCCTGGCCATTCTGTCTTCAATGAAGAGATTCCTCTTGCTCATATGACGGAATAGGATTGACCTCTGTGCTTTCAGCCACAGATGACGTGCAACATGGCGATTTCAAATGAACATTAATTATTTGAGTCGTTGGACTAATATTTGCTACAAATGTATGAATTATCTGCCAGTGTTACTCAGTTACAATGTTGGGAGTTTCATGTTAAAATTATCGTGAATCAATTAGGTAGTCGCCATACTAATTTGATAGCACCCGCGGCGCTTAACTGCCCGATATCTGATGCCATGTAAATTGAAACCACCCATACTTTTCCCCCTGTGTCGCTATTTCATGTAAATGAAATTTTACTGCCTTGGCTACTACTACAAGGAAACTACACTACTTTGTTGTCACTCAAAATCAGTTTATTATACGAGGAAATATCTGAAATTTGTTATTTTTTTTTACTCCAGCATTATAAATAGTCTTTATCTTTAGTGAAAATCGTGCATAATATGCCAAATTATTGTACCAGAGCAGTAAAACATTACTATGCTAACTAAAACGTCATAGTCACCTCGGTGGTTTCGAGGCTAGAGCACTGGACTAATAATCCTGAGGACCCGAGTTCGATCTCCGGTATACCTCTGATTTACACCTTGTGTTGGGCAAGCCCGTGATCCAGGTAACACTTTTATAAATTAATAAATATATTCTATATAATAAAAATAAATTACAATGTGTGCAGTTCTGTGTTGTGTAACTTTCTCCATTCTCCTGTAACTTCATCCCTCTTAGCCCCAAATATTTTCCTAAGAACCTTATTCTCAAACACCCTTAATCTCTGTTCCTCTCTCAGAGTGAGGTTCCAAGTTTCACAATCATACAGAACAACCGGTAATATAACTGTTTTATAAATTCTAACTTTCAGATTTTTTGACAGCAGACTAGATGACCAAAGCTTCTCAACCGAATAATAATACGCATATCCCATATTTATTCTGCGTTTAATTTCCTCCCGAGTGTCGTTTATATTTGTTACTGTTGCTCCAAGATATTTGAATTTTTCCACCTCTTCGAACGATAAATCTCCAATTTTTATATTTCCAATTCGTACAATATTCTAGTCACGAGACATAATCATATACTTTGTTTTTACGGAATTTACTTCCAAACCGATAGCTTTACTTGCTTCAAGTGAAATTTGCGTGTTTTCCCTAATCGCAACGACAAAAATAAAATCAATGTTTGCAATGGACGAAGCTTTCACTACAGATGGAAAAAATAGTAATGTGTCAAGTGTGCGGTAAAATTGCCGGGTGCTCTATGAAATCACAACTGGAGTGTCTTACCTACCGTATACCTGCCAGATATTGATATTCAGCTTATTTTTCTTACATAAATATGTACATATTTCAAACCTTGATATTATATAAAAATCCGGTCCCTAGTTATGATGTAAATGTTAGTGGCGGACCAGGGTCCATTTGCCGCGAATTTCAAGGTCGAAAATTTTAGAAAGGAAATTGATGTCACAAATTTTTTTACACAAAAAGGAATAATTGCATAATAAGTCTTTCAGATATGTCTAACTCTATACAAAAATTCACTGATTTAGTCAATCCATTCCGGAGTAATTAATTTTTTTCCCACAAAATATACCATTTTTCAATAAGTTTTGTTCCTTTTCTTCTTCTTCTTCTTCTTCTTCTTCTTCTTCTTCTTCTTCTTCTTCCTATCACGTATTAAGCCTGGTGGTCTGTTACGGTCTCACTCCATCGTTTCAGTCCAAAGATCTTGTTCCTAAGGGGCGGTAATTTAGTGCTTGGCGTGGTATTCTTGTTCCAGGAATCCTGAGCATAAGAGATTTTCATTTCTGTCTATAATTTTTAATTTTCTTTAAAATTTCATCAATGTTTAATCATTTCAAAATATCCTAATTTTTATTCTTGTCTAATCTAATATAGCCAGAAGTTCTTCTTAAAAACTTCATTTCATTGGCAGTGATTCGGTGTAAGAAGTTTCATAATAAATAATTATTATAATATAATCCACAGTTTGGAAGATGGACAGATTGGGTTTGCAGTAAAATCTTCACTTTTCACAGGCATTTGGTCCCTATATAAACACATAAGTATAAGGACAGGCGTGAAACATCACTTATGGAGGGGTGTCCTTAAACTTTTGATAGCGGCTGTAAGTCTAAGCTGACGTTCCCACTCGTAACGGTTGCGTTATGTCCACAGTAACCAGATTACGATAGGAGTCGGGCGTTGGGAGGTATAGAAGTGCAAAGCAAAGTAAAACAAACATCCCAGGCACCGCCCCTTATGGAATTGCTGCTGGTTCTGGAAGCGCCTGGGCGCCCTGCGGAAGGGAGTGGTAGTGGCAGTTGCCACAGGCACATAGCACAGCACATACAGTTGTTCAGAACTTGTACAGTAATCCCCCGTGGGAGATAAGTTCCGAAACCTGCCTCGAGTACACGAAACCGGAGATAATAGCGGACATGATACAGACGGTAACTCAGCGTCTACCCTGAATAGACCTATTATTACATTAATTATACCTTCGCAGCAATGATTGTCGGGATATGTCGAACATTTCAGGTCTGTGCTCAATTTGATTAAAAGCAGTTAATCGCACAATCAATTCATCCCTGGAGTCAATTGAGTTGGAGTACACGACATTCTTCACATGCCCTTCAGAAAAAAATCTAGGGGCGTTAAGTCGGGTGATCGTGCTGGCCACGCAACAGATCCCGCATCCCTGTACATTTCTTCCAATATGTGTTGTTCTCGTGATCGTACAACCAGGTTGAAATGCGGTGGACGCCATCATGCTGGAACCACATGTTCCTGCACATCGCAAAGGGTACATCGATCATGAGCAGCGGAAGCATGTGCCGAAGGAGCTCAAGATAAATTTCGTAATGTAATCACCAACACCTTTCTTCCCACCATAATCTGAACACACGCTCTCGCCATGACACAATACTAACACCTCTTCATACTCATCCTCTTTCACAAGAAAGAATCCAGTATAGGGCAGTTTAGAAAGAATCCAGTATAGGGCAGCTAAATTTGTTAAAGGTAAAAGAGAAGATGGGAACGATACGATAAAAGAACTTAAATGGGAAACTTTGGAAAACAGACGTAGGAAAACTAGAATAACATCATTGTATAGAGCACATCTAGGTCAGAAAGCATGGGTAGACATAACGGCTCGGTTACAAAAGCCAACGTACTATGGTAGGAACGATCATGATTTTAAAATCAAATCTAGGAAACAGAAAACGGATGTAGGTAAATTCTCATTTTTAAATAGAACTATAAATGATTGGAATGACCTACCTGCAGCGGTCTTTGAGGGCTGTCCTTCCTTAAGGAGATTCAAGAATAATTTAAAGAGTTGTGTATAAAGTGAAAATTAAAATTAAGGTGACATTCAACATTTAATTTTTTAAGGTGACATGTATTTATCTAGCCTGACGAGTTTACTTCCTTGGTTTGAATTGTAAATTATTTAAAAATAGCGTGTAAGAGGGCCTTAGACTAGAAATGTTTAGTTTAAATGTAGTTCTGTTTATAAGTATGCATAAGAATGCAATTATTTGACTTATTTGAACTGTTGTATCAGTGAAGCGAGGTGAGTCAGTGAAGTTATGGTTTTACAGTGCAGTGAACAGTTCCGATCAGTGATAATTTATAGCGTCAATGAAATGTGTTCTATAGTGTCAGTGAAATGTGTTACAGAGTGTCAGTGAAATGTGTGCTAAAGTGTCAGTGAAATGCGTCATAGTGCCACTACAGGGAATGAGATGAGAGTTAAGTGAAAGACTATTAAAAAGTTATGTAGGACCTATAGATAATTATGTAGGTTGTGTTGTAAAATTAGGTGTTTTATTTTATGTTTATTATTATTGTGTTAAATTGTATTGTGTATTCTTATTGTATTGTGTATAAAATTGTATATGTGTTGTAAACTGTATTATGTATTGTAAATTTTATTGTGTATAGCTTATCATTTTAACTGTGTATTGTTAATATTGTATATACCACTGCCACCGGGTGCTTGCCCACTTGCAGTGTAAATAAATAAATACATACATACATACAATAGTCCTGCCAAGACTCTGGAATTCGCTACCTGCTAGCATCAGAAACTGTCGAAAAAAAATTGAATTCAATCGCAAACTTTCTAGGCACTTGGTCAGTAGTTGAGACTCGTTCAGATATGGTTTCTTGTAAATAGTTCTCTTATTTTATCACAAAATATTTCAACATCCGGTAAATTCATCACTACATAATTTTATTATTCTAAGTTTAATTTGTACTTCAGTACAAAAAAATATTTGTTCTTAACTTCTACAATAAATTGTCTAGCCTTTATTAATCAGCTAATATTTTCGTACTTCGATTTTTATTGTAATTTTAATTGTAAATTTAATATTAATTGTAATATAATTGTAGTTGTATTCTTCATATATTAGTTGTAATCTCTTTGTAAAGGGGAAGAGAAGGCGTAATAGTCTCATATCTTACTTACTTACTTACTGGCTTTTCAGAAATCTGGAGGTTCATTGCCACCCTCACATAAGCCCGCCATTGGTCCCTATTCTGAGCAAGATTAATCCATTCTCTATCATCATATTCCACCTCCCTCAAATCCATTTTAATATTATATTCCCATCTAGGTCTCGGCTTCCCTAAAGGTCTTTTTCCCTCCGGCCTCCCAACTAATACTCTATATGCATTTATGGATTCGCCCATGCGTGCTACATGCCCTGCCCATCTCAAACGTCTGGATTTTATGTTCCTAATTATGTCAGGTGAAGAATACAATGCGTGAAGTTCTGTGTTGTGTAACTTTCTCCATTCTCCTGTTTTCTCTTCTGTAGGGGCATGAGCATTTATAACTACGATATCGCACCATCTACCTTTAAGTACTAAATACGATAACCTATCACTGATAAATTCGATCTTTTTTACTGCTGATTTTATTCTTTTATGAATAAAGAATCCTGTTCCTAATTGGTGATTATTGTTTCCTTCCCCATAATACAACAAATAATCTCCTATTTGTGTTATGCCATTCCCATCTAACCTAACCTCCTGTACTCCCACAAAGTCTATTCTATATCTAGCTAGTTACTAATGTTACCCTTCCTGTTCTATATAGACTTGTACCATTCCAAGTACCAAATCTCAAAACCTTATTCCTTTGCTGTGGTCGTGCCAGAGAATCAGTCCCATTCCGAAGCTTATTTGAAGGATTCGTAACAAGCTGTTTTTTACGGTGTTGGGTTGTTAGCCCTTCGCCCAACCCCCAAGCTGGAGGACCACCCCTCATCGGCTGTCCGCGACTTCTTATTCAATATATTCGCACCTACCCTCCATATCTGGAGGCCGTCTCCTCGATCCGGAACCTGAGGACGCGCCATGCCGTGGTTATAGGGACCCACAATACATGGGGTCTCATATCTACCAGGTTAAATAAATAAATACTAAATAAACAATTCTACCCCTGAATGCACGGTAAGCCTTTGCTGGCGACAGATCTGAAATGTTTCTACCGCTTTGTTAAAAAACTAATTAAATAAAAATATAGCTGAACCTATAGTAGTGAGTGGTCCTTTCTTAAAGAATTATGTGTCTTCATATTTTGTAGTAATGACTGGTTTTGTATTCGCGTTTGCATGTTCATAAAATATTGTTCCTCTTGAAAGGTTCGTTATTATATTCTTGTTCGTTCATGAACAAGTATGCAATGCATTTAAAATTCCCTGAGGTGGTTAGGTGGTATAAATTATCAGCTTGTTACGCAGGCGGTTCGGGTTGGAATATCGGTCAGATCTGGGATCTTTCATGGAAAAATCCATAGTGGCACTTGGGCGGACAAGGTCGGAGTTGGGAATTTTTCTCGCCGTCAGTCATTTCCCCACGTTAGAAATCAACAACAGAAAAGATTGAGATACTGAAGATGATAGTATTTGAGGACTAGGGAACGGAATTTGGAGTAGTAAAAGCTAGTATTGGCATCTATACAGTCATTTGTTTACAATCCTTTATACCAAGTCCTCCCCTCCATGACATACTCGCAGATCTCTGCACGTCAACAACAGGTGAACGGGACAGTTGTCGCATAAGAACTTCAACGTGCAGGTTTGCAGTTCAGCGTAGTGAAGTGCAGGCACAATGCCGAAAGTGAAACCAACTAACAATACAGTATTGAAAGACTATATTTGTAAAACCTCCAGATCAAGTATCAAAATTCAGGAAACAATTCCCTAAATTGTCGCTTCCCCCATGTCCAGTTCCTACGAGATGGGGGTCATGGTTAGAAGCTTGCAATTATTACGCACGTCACCTCCAATCTGTGAAGAAAGTGGTCCAGTCTTTCGATACCGATGACGCGGCTGCGATTCAAATACGCCAGGAACTGCTAAATGATGAAACAATCGAGAAAGAAGTCATGGATATTAAGTCAAATTTTTTATATTTACCGGATGCCATTATTCAATTAGGAAAGCCAGGAGTAGAACTAGTTGAGCAAATAAATATTATGAGGACTATTGTAAATAAACTGAGTGCAGTAGAAGGTGAAATAGGAAAACTTGTTGGTGAAAAAATGAACAAAGTTTTGGTTAAAAATGATGGATACGATATTCTTAGTCGGATTTCAGATGTACTAACAAAGACGTTTCCCAATGACGTCATTCAACATGTGAATTTAATTGACGTATCTTGTTTCATGTACTCTCTAATTGTCTCTGCACATAGAGAGCGGAGTTTTTCCATGTTACAAAATATCCTTCCTTGCAACAGAGCAAAGTTGTATTTTGAAAATTTGAAAATAATATTTACAATTTATTACAACAAGGCATAGCAAGGCATAGCATTAATTGAAAATGCCATTTCGTTTGGATCTACATATTCAGAGGCGAGTTCCATACAGAAGACAACTGTCTATCAACATCAATATGTCCACTGACACGCGAAGATGCAGAGGTTCATATTTAATTATGTATATTTGTAATGTTGTATATTGGTGTCTTGTGCGTTGCGAAGAAAAGCACATGTAGTTCAAAAAGAAATGCAGATTATGTATGTAGGTCACTATATGTCATTAAACTATTCCATTTGTTTATTCTGAAATATATTTACAGACGTTGCGTGTAAGTTTGTATGAAGTGGACTGTACTCTTCCATGCGCCGTGACGCAGCTCGCTTGACAGTCACTGAGCTACGTTTCACCATTCTTTATAATACTCCAAATCCCTTTCCCTGTTGATGACAAAGACGTATACAACAAGAGATATGGCCATGGATGGGCAACTCGTTCTTACAAAGTGCTAAAAGCCTTGAAAGAGAGAAAGACAGACGGAGCCAGCCGCAGCAGTTACAAGTTGTTTGCAATTTCGCTGCAAAAGCAGTTCATTGCCACTGTGTGCTCATGCAGGTGGTCGTGATTCTACTCCATGATTTGAATTTCAGAATGACGCATGGTACAATAATTATAGTGATTTTAGACAGACTGTACCTAAGCACACATAACAAAATTACATTATTTCCTAGCTTGTAAATTAGTTTAGTACTGGAAACACGAACTGAATACAACCTTTTCAAGATACAACGAACATAACTGCGACGCTTATTATTTATTACTGCGCCATTTGTTAATATTTCTTATTATAAGTCTTATTTGAAACATAGAACGCGAGAATTTTCAAGTCTTTATACATTAAAGAGTATTCCTCTGTTCTCAGAAAGGTAATAGTTGTATTCGAAAACAATCACAAATTCAAGGAAGTATTTTTCACATGTCACGGCAGATGAAATAAACTTACTACTAAGCTCTTTCTGTACATTGAGACCTTTTACACTTCTTTCTTGTATGAAACTCTACCTCAAGCATATACAGTATATATTGAACCAAGGAGTATATTTGGAAATTCTGACTTAGGCAGCATTACGAACAGTTCGATCTTTACTAAACCCTTCACTGTGTTTATTTGTAACATAAAATCTGCAGTGCTAAGGAAAAGTGGCATAAGTGAGTTTTCACAAACATTTTTTATTAATTTATTGACAAATTACGGAACATCTGCTCGCTCGGGAAAAGAGACATAAGCATTTCTCCCATTACAATAATTAATACAGAAGAAAATCAAATCGACATAAACCAGTGTGAAGACAGTTTTTTTCCTTCGCCTGTAAAATTAACATTTTTGACTTGTGCCACTTTTCCCGGGCACTACAGAAATGTCATGCGTAAGAAAGTGTAATAGAACATAATACAAGCTTCGCCTCCCTTCTTAGTAAAACCTCTCTCTTTTTCGACTCATCATTAAAGGGAAATGATCTGGGGATTATACTGGGTGTTCATTTCAAAGTGTGTCATGACGTCACTCTTGTTGGGTCACCGATTTGAAGCGAGTTTCAGCTTATATGTTAGAGAAGTTGCCTATTATTTAAGGCGTTCTTCAATCTGAACTTGAGAACGTGTACGGTACAACTTGAACGTCGTAGCAACAGATGGCGGTCTGTACGGTCTGTGTGCTACCATAACCTCTTTCGAACTGTGTTTTGCGCCGGCAAGTCGTACGCAGGGTATTTGTTATCATCGGTTGCGTACGGTAACATTCCACAACACAAATCAAATGCTCCGTGTCCATGTTGACCGTCGAAGTTAATGTCAACAAATACGTAAGTAATCGTCTTAACCCTCTCCCCCATATCCCGACAGTAAGGAAAAAAAACCCACTTCAGTACGTGTTTCCAAACAGTTCACATTCTTGTCACTACTGGCGTTACCGTACGTATCGGTAAGTAATCTTCAGAATGAACGCCGTACTTGCTAGGCAACTTCTCTCGCATTTAGGTAATACGCCTTTGCGGAAGTGTAGGAAGATTGAATTCTCTAGGCTCATCGGATAGCCACATGACGACATACAGCGAGCCATGACACATTTTGAACTGAACACCCAGTATTGTTTTTCACTTAAAACGAGCCGCCACTTACTGCAGACGCGAACAAACTTGTATACAGACACTACAGTATAGAGTCCGTTCTACCTGCATTGAGGATGTGTTCACAATTCGAGAGCACGAGTTGCCCACCCATGGATATGGCCACTTTTTAAAGACACTCGTACAAATGGGCCAACTATTTCTCAATTCTCTCATTTTCTGTTAAGAATCTTTTTATGGTTGTTTTATTGATGGCGGGTACTTAACTATTAGTCATTCCCCCATGTGACGCTCTGTGTAGACCAATTTACCGACAGAGTCGTTGCCCAGTATTCGCCATAGGAGGCCAGTCAGAGGTACGCCGGGGATCGAAACCGGGTTCACAGGATTATAAGTCTATCGTTCTAGCGACTAGATCACCGTGGCTGTTTGGTGTTTATGCCATCAATAAAACTGTTTATAACACAAGGACTAACAAAATGTATCAACAATGAAATTGTTATCATAGTTACCATAATAGTAGTGCTTCTCTATCAAACAAATGAAATATTGCATAAACAACATTCTTTCGGAAGATATTATAAAGTTATAGTGCATTATTTAAAATGTACTCGATAACGTCGTAACTCGCACAACAATAGTCACAAAAAATGTTATTTTCATAAAAATAATCCTCTCCAAATACAGGGACATCATTTTATTTTTACTAACATTTCTAATATTAACCTGGCTAAATCTTTGAATTAACAGTTGAGAACCGGAAACACTGTTACCCCCTTCCACGACTGGAGTTCGATGATATTGGCTTAAAATACAAATAAATCACTTTACTAGATATACGAGGGAAGAAAAGTAGTTAATCCATTTACGTAAAGTAGGAAATATCGCGATTTTGAGTTTGATAATAATTTTAATTAGGTTCTTCTTTAATCAAAATACAGTACTGTATTAACACGAACTGAGCTATCAAGTCGGACGTATTCATTATGCAGTGTACATTACACTGTCTACAGTACATTAGCGTACAATATAGAGAATGAAGTTAAATTGAAAAATAATCATAATGTGAATATTTAAACACAAATTTGAAAATAGTGGCCGTTCATTTCGATACAGGCTTCAGTTTCTTTTTGCATATTATCGCACTATAGACTATTGTACCTAATTCCAATTAGCAGTTTCGTCCTTCGTACTAGTAACTCATGTTTAAATAATTCTGTACCTACTCTATAAAAGAGTACCTTACGTACTGTAAATTCAATCTTCACTTCTGTCCGATCAGAAAAGATAAA
The DNA here is from genome assembly GCF_040183065.1 of Periplaneta americana. Taxonomy (NCBI): domain Eukaryota; kingdom Metazoa; phylum Arthropoda; class Insecta; order Blattodea; family Blattidae; genus Periplaneta; species Periplaneta americana. The sequence continues at coordinate 141,303,171 of NC_091125.1, read as the reverse complement.
ATTACTCTGACATGCTATCTACTGTCCGTCTGAGTGGTTTTGTCGCAGGTTCGTAGAAAGGAGGGAAATCACGTGACATTTAATTAATTAACGAGGCCTTTTTATTTAAGTTATTTTAAACGGTTGTATAATATTATGTAGACGTCCAATTTCTAACAGAAATTAATGTTTTCAGAAAAGAGCTAAGACAGCCCAACCACTAACCTTTAGAGAGGTAAGCAGAAGTGGATGGGGGAAATGGGGATGCGACATAGGCAAACGGACGACAGTACCTGTACGAAAATATGATTCAATATTGAAAGCTCTTTCGTCACTGGAAAAATGCGAACATATTTCTGGAACGTACTATACTCACTAACTCAGTACTGTTTGTGTTTATTATGACCGTGAGGCGACTTTGACTGTATACTCTTGGTTCTGTGTTGAGAACGGTTGGAAGTTTACTAGTAGACGGGGTGGGAGTGAAGTACATTAAAAAACTCAGGTACAATAAAAATTGAAGTAAAAATAAAATGATGTCCCTGTACAATATTTGACATATTTGAGCTCTTTGTCCAAAATTCTCTGGTTCAGTTTTGATTATAATTACGTTTTACTTAAAAAAACCCTGTGTGTATCGCATAGCGTCTAGCACCGATGTCATCTATCAGTCTAAAAAAAAAAAAGCGAGAAATAGCAATATGGTGAACGTCCGATTCGGTGTTACGCAAACACAGGAGATGCCCCATTTTTCGAGACGGAGACGATAATGAAAAAAGGAAATGGCAGGTTTTAGCGGAATTACGATGGAGAATTGGTAGAACATCAGAGAGATCCTCAGAACCTTGGATTTGTTCACCATTAATACAATTCTGTCATCGCCGAGATATGAACTTGAGGTCATGGTCGGCTTAAGCCAGCGCTCTGCAAACTGAGCTATTAAGCCTGCATTCCATTCCGTTTTCCGATAGCCGACTAATGCTTAGAGGGAGTTGATGTAGGGACGGGCTGGCTCGCCTGCTCGAAACCAGAATACTCTGAACACTTTATCGTATAATTGGTGTGGGTTGGGAATGCGCCCGGCCGGGGGGTTAGCGCGATAGGTAATCAATGGTCGCAGCGCCACGTCATAGTGCCCTACCCCAAATAACATAATATAGTTATAATGTCATTATAGGAGATAAATATATTGCAAATTTTATACAGATTTTAAATAGGCCTACCCAAATCTGTAGCATAGTAGAAGAGGCAAGACCTGTCCTGTGACCTTATCATATACCGTGGCTATATCACCAATGTGTATCGAGAGCGAAGATAAGTTCTAGTCTGACAAGCAAACATTTTTTTCTTCCACCAAGTTAATAATGTCAAAAGAAGTGTTTATATTGTAAATTTATTTCAACTCAACAGCAATGTAATTTACTGTCACAACAATAACTCTTCACTCTCTACAATTTAATTTCACTCCCGTCAACAATGGGATTTGCTCTGCGCAACAGCAACACAGCGTTCGTTATTGCACTCCACAAACGACAATGACAATTTACTTGGACTGTTACGAACAACAATGAACTTTTAATCTTAACTAATATTTACAAAGCACTATTTACAACACAGAACTGTCAGTTCTCAGTTCACAGCTCGTTTGTCTTGGCTAGTTCTTCTAGCTCAATCACTCGAGTTCATAGAATCTCGAACCCCAGACCTTCAGAGACGATCCGCTGAACTTCGAACTCAAGTCCCCCAACTGCTGTCCACTGCATTCGAACTCCGGGCTTCAGGCTCCACAGTTACGGACACAACTCAAGTCGCGCTCTGGTCTCGAAGCTGGCTTCACTGCTACACGAGACTGGCTTGCTGTCCACTGACTTACTCTCTGACTGAATGACTGTATGACTTTAACAACACTGCCTTACTGACTGACTGACTAAAAACTGCTCAAGTTCACTCGCGTCTCTTCTTTTATAACTAAACCATAGTTACGAGAAATTTCTACGGTTGTCCAGAGATAGCTCTCTCGAATTATCTGGATATCTCCAAGCGTCACTCGAACAATTCGGACCACTCTCCTCTCTTCCGCGGTCGCTCTTTCCCCTGTCTTCTCTCCGCAGCAATGCCACAGGGAGCAGATGCGCGCGCAACCCGCCCAAAACACGGCCGACTTAGCACTTCCTTCTGCTGGTCGTGAGTTCGAACCTCACGTGGCCGTCACAATATAAATTTTGGCCACTCGACCGCAATTACGAGGCCGTCCAGAAAGTGATTTTCCGTGGGCCGTTTACAGAAAAAAAGCTCAATTGCATGAAAAAATTTATTGAAACAGATACAGCACTATTTGTCAGCAAATCTCCCACTGGAATTGAGGCATTTATCATACCATGGGATCAGTATTTATGTCCTTGTGTCGTAGAAGTCAGCTGCCTAGGATCGGAACCAGCGTTTGACAGCCGTCCGCACCTATCTGTCGATGACATGACATGACAAAAGTCTCAATTCCGGTGGGAATATGTTGAAAAATAGATCAACAATTGTTGCATCTGTTCCAATATTTCTTTTTCCAAAGAAATTGTGTTTTCTTTCTGTTAAAGATCCCTGGTGAATTTATTTCTACGGCCCTTGTAATAATGGTCGAGTGGCAAAAATTTGTATAATCACTTCTTTCGACATTATTAACATGGTTAAAGAAAAAAAAGATAACTTTTTTATCTGCCTCCATCAGAATGTTTGCTTGTGAGATTAACTTCCGTGTCCTGAAACAAATTCTCTTTCTGATAGCTCATTCTTTCCTCTCTCATATAGCTCACATGCCAGGTCTTGCTCCTCATCTGTAGAAACTGTGTTAGAAATTAATTTATTGATGATTCCATCTGTAGATAAGTTAGTATTTTATTCAACGACGCTCCCATCTGTAGATTAGTATTTTATTTAACGATGCTTTCGTCTGTAGTTGTGTTAGTATTTTATTCAACGACGCTTCCACCTATAGATTAGTATTTTATTTAACGACGCTTCCATCTGTAATTGTGTTAGTATTTTATTCAACCACACTTCCATCTGTAGATTAGTATTTTATTTAACGACGCTTCTATCTGTAGTTGTGTTAGTATTTTATTCAACGACACTTCCATCTGTAGATTAGTATTTTATTTAACGATTCTTCCATCTGTAATTGTGTTAGTATTTTATTTAACGACGCTTCCATCTGTAGTTGTGTTAGTATTTTATTTAACGACGGTTTCATCTGCAGATTTATATTGTATTTAACAACGCTTCCATCTGTACATTAATATTTTATTTAACGACGCTTCCATCTGTAGTTGCGTTAGTATTTTATTCAACGACGCTTCCATCTGTAGATTAGTATTTTATTCAACGACGCTTCAATCTGTGGATTAGTATTTTATTTAACGACGCTTCCATCTGTAGTTGTGTTAGTATTTTATTCAACGACGCTTCCATCTGTAGATTAGTATTTTATTTAACGACGCTTCCATTTGTAGTTGTGTTAGTATTTTATTCAACGACACTTCCATCTGTAGATTAGTATTTCATTCAACGACGCTTCTATCTGTATATTAGTATTTTATTCAACGACACTTCCATTTGTAAATTAGTATTTTATTCAACGACGCTTCCATCTGTAGATTAGTATTTTATTCAACGACGCTTCCATCTGTAGATTAGTATTTTATTTAACGACGCTTCCATCTGTAGATTAGTATTTTATTTAACGACGCTTCCATCTGTAGATTAGTATTTTATTCAACGACACTTCCATCTGTAAATTAGTATTTTATTTAACGACACTTCCATCTCTAGATTAGTATTTTATTCAACGACGCTTCCATCTGTAGATTAGTATTTTATTCAAGGACACTTCCATCTCTAGATTAGTATTTTATTTAACGACGCTTCCATCTGTAGATTAGTATTTTATTCAACGACGCTCCCATCTGTAGATTAGTATTTTATTCAACGACACTTCCATCTGTAGATTAGTATTTTATTCAACGACGCTTCCATCTGTAGATTAGTACTTTATTCAACGTACACTTCCATCTGTAGATTAGTATTTTATTTAACGACGCTTCCATCTGTAGATTAGTATTTTATTCAACGACGCTTCCATCTGTAGATTAGTATTTTATTCAACGAACGCTTCCATCTGTAGATTAGTATTTTATTCAACGACACTTCCATCTGTATATTAGTATTTTATTCAACGACACTTCCATCTGTAGATTAGTATTTTATTTAACGACGCTTCCATCTGTAGATTAGTATTTTATTCAACGACGCTTCCATCTGTAGATTAGTATTTTATTCAACGACGCTTCCATCTGTAGATTAGTATTTTATTCAACGACGCTTCCATCTGTAGATTAGTATTTTATTCAACGACGCTTCCATCTGTAGATTAGTATTTTATTCAACGACGCTTCCATCTGTAGATTAGTATTTTATTTAACGACGCTTCCATCTGTAGATTAGTATTTTATTTAACGACGCCTCCATCTGTAGATTAGTATTTTATTCAACGACGCTTCCATCTGTACATTAGTATTTTATTCAACGACGCTTCCATCTGTAGATTAGTATTTTATTCAACGACACTTCCATCTGTATATTAGTATTTTATTCAACGACACTTCCATCTGTAGATTAGTATTTTATTTAACGACGCTTCCATCTGTAGATTAGTATTTTATTCAACGACGCTTCCATCTGTAGATTAGTATTTTATTCAACGACACTTCCATCTGTAGGTTAGTATTTTATTCAACGAACGCTTCCATCTGTAGTTCTGTTAGCATTTTATTTAACGACACTTCCATCTGTAGATTAGTATTTTATTCAACGACACTTCCATCTGTAGATCAGTATTTTATTCAACGACACTTCCATCTGTAGATTAGTATTTTATTCAACGACACTTCCATCTGTAGATTAGTATTTTATTCAACGAACGCTACCATCTGTAGTTGTGTTAGTATTTTATTCAACGACACTTCCATCTGTAGATTAGTATTTTATTTAACGACGCTTCCATCTGTAGTTGTGTTAGTATTTTATTTAACGACGCTTCCATATGCAGATTAGTATTTTATTTAACGACGCTTCCATCTGTAGATTAGTATTTTATTCAACGACACTTCCATCTGTAGATTAGTATTTTATTCAACGACACTTCCACCTGTAGATTAGTATTTTATTGAACGACGCTTCCATCTGTGGATTAGTATTTTATTTAACGACGCTTCCATCTGTAGTTGTGTTAGTATTTTATTTAACGACGCTTCCATCTGTAGTTGTGTTAGTATTTTATTTAACGACGCTTCCATCTGTAGTTGTGTTAGTATTTTATTTAACGACGCTTCCATCTGTAGTTGTGTTAGTATTTTATTTAACGACGCTTCCATCTGTAGTTGTGTTAGTATTTTATTTAACGACGCTTCCATCTGTAGTTGTGTTAGTATTTTATTTAACGACGCTTCCATCTGTAGTTGTGTTAGTATTTTATTTAACGACGCTTCCATCTGTAGTTGTGTTAGTATTTTATTTAACGACGCTTCCATCTGTAGTTGTGTTAGTATTTTATTTAACGACGCTTCCATCTGTAGTTGTGTTAGTATTTTATTTAACGACGCTTCCATCTGTAGTTGTGTTAGTATTTTATTTAACGACGCTTCCATCTGTAGTTGTGTTAGTATTTTATTTAACGACGCTTCCGTCTGTAGATTAGTATTCTATTTAAAATGCTTCCATCTTAGTTGTGCTAGAATTTTATTTAGTGACGCTTTCTCCGTAGTTATGTAACTATTTTATTCAACGACGCATCCATCTGTAGATTAGTGGTTCATTTAACATTGCTCCCTTTCGTAATTGTGCTAGGATTTTATTTAACGACGCTTCCGTCTGTAGTTGTGTTAGTATTTTATTCAACTATGCTTCCGTCTATAGATTAATATTTTATTTAAAGACGTTGTGCTAGTATTTTATTCAACGAGCTTCCGTCTGTAGTTGTGTTAGTATTTTATTCAACGAGCTTCCGTCTGTAGTTGTGTTAGTATTTTATTCAACGAGCTTCCGTCTGTAGTTGTGTTAGTATTTTATTCAACGAGCTTCCGTCTGTAGTTGTGTTAGTATTTTATTCAACGAGCTTCCGTCTGTAGTTGTGTTAGTATTTTATTCAACGAGCTTCCGTCTGTAGTTGTGTTAGTATTTTATTCAACGAGCTTCCGTCTGTAGTTGTGTTATTATTTTATTCAACGAGCTTCCGTCTGTAGTTGTGTTAGTATTTTATTCAACGAGCTTCCGTCTGTAGTTGTGTTAGTATTTTATTCAACGAGCTTCCGTCTGTAGTTGTGTTAGTATTTTATTCAACGAGCTTCCGTCTGTAGTTGTGTTAGTATTTTATTCAACGAGCTTCCGTCTGTAGTTGTGTTAGTATTTTATTCAACGAGCTTCCGTCTGTAGTTGTGTTAGTATTTTATTCAACGAGCTTCCGTCTGTAGTTGTGTTAGTATTTTATTCAACGAGCTTCCGTCTGTAGTTGTGTTATTATTTTATTCAACGAGCTTCCGTCTGTAGTTGTGTTAGTATTTTATTCAACGAGCTTCCGTCTGTAGTTGTGTTAGTATTTTATTCAACGAGCTTCCGTCTGTAGTTGTGTTAGTATTTTATTCAACGAGCTTCCGTCTGTAGTTGTGTTAGTATTTTATTCAACGAGCTTCCGTCTGTAGTTGTGTTAGTATTTTATTCAACGAGCTTCCGTCTGTAGTTGTGTTAGTATTTTATTCAACGACGCTTCCGTCTGTAGTTGTGTTAGTATTTTATTCAACGAGCTTCCGTCTGTAGTTGTGTTAGTATTTTATTCAACGAGCTTCCGTCTGTAGTTGTGTTAGTATTTTATTCAACGAGCTTCCGTCTGTAGTTGTGTTAGTATTTTATTCAACGACGCTTCCGTCTGTAGTTGTGTTAGTATTTTATTCATCGACGATTCTATCTGTAGATTAGTGGTTTATTTAACAACGCTTCCATTTGTAGTTGTGTTAGTATTTTATTTAAGGACGCTTTTATCTGTAGTTGTGTTAATATTTTATTAAACGGCGCTTCCATCTGTAATAATTCCCAATTCAGTGGGCCTCAATAATGTACCCAAACGGAGAAAGAGTAGGCATAATATCGAATAGGCATGTATGTGAATATAGACAACACAAAGCTAAGCAAAAGAAATACACATATCTACGTTAACTCGTCCTATACTACGAGTATATTAATGACAATGTAAAGTTGTTTTAATGGGAAACCTAATACTTAACGTTTTTTAACGTTGATTCTGGAACCAACGTACCCTAATCATTCTATTTTTTTTGCCTATTTACTACATTCCTATGCAGTGCAAGAGATCATATATATTTTAATTCATTCTAATACGGAAATCCAGCCACGGGCAGCTGGATTGAGAGAGTCCGCGTTTTTCACTGAACTGTAATTGCAGATTCAAAAGATCACACCGGGGTCAAATCCTAGCTCCACTGTGGGAATCGGCAGGTATCTGAGCTAGACCTTTGCTGGGTTTTCCATTGCTATGACATCACTTCGAGGAAGGAAATGTTACAGCTCTCATTGGATTCTAAGTCAGTTTTTCGTTGTCTGAATGCCCATTAATTAGTTGGGAGTAATTAGTAGGGAGTAACGGTTTGTGTGCATCTTCAAAGGAAAACCCAGCGCGACGAAATGATGTCCAGTTTCAGATCTCAACACTAAAGTTGTCGTCCCATACCACATGCGGGCCTGTGGGCTTACCTACTTATAGGGTGCTTGTGTGTGGCTTTTAAAACGTGACTTGAATTACTCCATCACTACCCATAACGTACACGTACAGCATTTTGTCCCGATTACGCAGCGAGTACTGGGCAATTCACCTCATTTGCGACACCTGTCTAATATTTCTGCAGTAGACTGTTCTCTATGGACAGAAATCAAATGGACTTCCTGCAAAGGAGATAGCTCCATCTTTGCAAAGTTGTGGAAAACAACAAATATATTCTAAAAAATTCAAATATTGACTGATGTCATTTCTTTTTCCAGAGTATATTGTAGGTACCTAAAAGTTTCATTTTATTATAATCAACAATTCAGCAGCGGTAAAATATACAGAAATAATGCAGCTACTTCCTTTTTGGGATAAATTGGATATAATTAGTCACAGTTTGTACTGAACACATATATTGTGCAAATATCATAAATTACAACACAAGATATGGGATATATATATATATATATCTCGAAAAATCGAAAGAGAATTGGGAGGACAAATTTAAAAGGTACGTAAAACGCGTCCTTGCAAGGGGTTGGGGGCTGTACAAAACTAAATATGTGAGCTCCAAACCTGTTGGCCACTAGTCTCACTCCGGGTTACGCTGCTCCACTGAAGGAGCTCTAGAAAATTTTGAAGGGGAAGCCGAAATTGGACGTAACCTCTTAGGTACCACATACGCGAGGGGGACTGAGATTTGATCAAGTGATCACGGAACGGGGCTATATATATATATATATATATATATATATATATATATATATATAGAGTCGCCCTCGGTAGCATAGTTGGTACAGCGCTGGTCTTCTATGTTCAAGGTTGCGGGTTCGATCCCGGCCGAGGTCGATGGCATTTAAGTGTGTTTAAATGCGACAGGCTCATGTCAGTAGATTTACTGGCATGTAAAAGAATTTCTGAGCGACAAAATTTCGGCATACCGGCGACGCTGATATAACCTCTGTAGTTGCGAGCGTCGTTAAGTAAACCATAATTTATAATTAGAGATTCAACCGTAAGTAATGTCATTACTTTCAGAAGGTTACACTTTGAGATATTTCAAACAAAAAGATTTAATATAATTTTGTTAGTTTTTGCTTCCTTTTTCGAGATAAAAATTATTGTTTTGTATGTAACATTACATGGCGTGTTTTGGGAAAGTCATAGTTTTAATTTCCAATACACTCAGTAAGAGAACAGTGTAATATAATAATAAGTGATTGAAAGAATTTTAGTTTTGTCCTTTAAACTTGAAGAAATTCGATCCAAACAAATGTAACATTTCAAAACTTTTTTTCCGAACAAAAAGATACATTTGTTCGGCTCAAATTTCAAATATCTGTTGTAGTACATCTGATACTTTATTCACATATCTAGACGTTTAAATGTGCAGAAATGTGATCTGAACAAATGTAAATTTTCGTTCGGAAAAAGAATTTTGAAATTTTACAGTTGTTCGGATCAAATTTTTTCACATTTAAAGGACAAATCTAAAATTATTTCAATAATTCATTAACATAATACGCTCTGCTCTCTTAAATTCACTGAGCATATTAGGAATTAAATCAATGACTTTCACAAAACATGCAATGAAATGTTTCGTACAAAACAATTTTTATCTCGAAAAGGAAGCAAAAACGAGCAAAATTGTATTACATTTTTTGTTCGAAATATCTCAAAGAATAACCCTCTGAAATTAATGACATTGCTTAAGGTTCGCCCTGTATAGATCGTATGCGGAGACTAAGAGGAAGGGGGAAATAGGGACATTGGAGAATGTTGGGTTTGCAGTGAAATATCTACCCTAAGGCAGAAAACTATGAGTTATATGTAGACAGTGGATGCGGGATGATTTATCGTTGAATGTAAGTGCACATTTACTATATGTTACATTTTTTTTCATTCCGACCATTGGCATTGGTTGAACAGGTTTTAAACGTAAACAGACAAGTCAACATGCTACAGTCAGAAGGAAAAGAAAAATAACGTACTGTAGTACTGTAGCACATACCTTGCAAGTTCAGTCCTCGTCATCATTGATGCAATTACCAGCGTTGCAGTAAACGACGATATATTCTCGCAAGTTGTCGAAGCTGAATCGTCTTCGCCTATCGCTTAAACAGTTTTTGTATCAAGAGAATTTCTGAAGAAAACCTCTAAAATGGGGATCACTCAATTTCTTTAGAGGGATATTTGTACTGAGCATCATGTTGCACGTGTCGTTAGACTCGCACAACTAAATGATGATGATGATGATGATGATGATGATGATGATGATGTAGATGGTTCCTCAGATTTCATTTCAACGCATTTCCTGTGCGATGTACTGTTGCAATGTTTCTCTATAGCCTGAGTTGTTCTGGTTTATATTTCAATTTTACATACATTACACACGATATTGTCTTCGTTAATACATAAAATGTCACTCTCATACTTCTTAATTGCATTTCGTATCTCTGAGTGAATTTAACGTTTTGCCATTATGAACGGATCAGCACAACATATTCAACGCGTACTGAATACTTGAGCAGGATAACACAACTGCACACATTGCGTTGGAATGTTACTATGAACAGATCGGGGTTCATTCGTTTTGTACGCTGCTGTACTCGCCAGGTACACAAAAGACGGACGGCGCGGCACGTGCCATATACTCTGATACGAAACAACTTCACTTTTCCTTAAGTCATCCCGCAACCACTGTCTAATTATATGTCACAAAATAATAATAAAATGTGTTGACTTTATCAAATCTCTTGGGTCAAGCAAAGAGAAATTTACAGCAAGGGATTTAAAAGAAAAGACTGACATATCCCCATTACAGTACGCCGGAAATCAAATTTTAGTACGCTGTCGCTGGATTATTAGTTAACAGCGGAAGAGTATAGCGGTATAATTATATTACAGTGTGCGTGAGTGTGGTTTGTCGTGAAACTTCACAAGCGGATAAATTGCTGTCACAAGGGAAAGAAACAGCTGTTGTGGGCGTGGCAGTAATCCAATGCATTCCCATTATCAAAATGAACAGATCCCACACATCTCAATGCACTAATTACATGGTTGACAGCCTCTTTTTACACGTCGCAAACAGGAACATCATTGTCATAAATCCATTGTCCATTTCCATGGTAATTAATTTTACTGTTACAGAAACAAGACAGCAGAAGATACCAATGCTAACACGGTATCTCCGAGAGCTCAGTATTGGAATGCGGGATTTTCATTCCGCGAACGTGGTCGACTCTCAGTTTTGTAGACAGAGGAACTAATGGTAGACCGAAGAATGAGGATTTTTCCTATGTTACCCTGTTTCTCTGAATATTACGAATTACATTCCACTAAAACACTCCCTTCCACATTATTTCACATCTCTGATTTAATCACTAAGTATTTTTAAACGATTGAATGAATGAACGAACGAACGAACGAACGAATGAATGAATGAATGAATGAATGAATGAATGAATGAATGAATGAATGAATGAATGAATGAATGAATGAACGAACGAACGAACAAACGAATGAATGAATCAATCAATCAATGAACCAATAAATAAATAAATCAATGAATCAATGAATTAATTAATTAATAAGTGACTGAATAAATAAATAAGTAAATGAATGAATGAATGAATAAATAAGTAAATAAGTGAACGAGTAAATAAATAAATAAATAAAATAAATAAATAAATAAATTAATTAATTAATTTATATATAAATGAGTGAATGAATGAATAAATAAGTAAATTAATT